>NW_007726959.1:74335-105397 GCF_000696425.1 Galeopterus variegatus
CTCAGTGTTGCCCCCGTACCGGACCGGGGACCGGCAACGGGATCGCAACCCTCGGCGCTGCTCCCGCGCCTCGCTCAGCCAGTGAGCGGGAACCGGTCTGTATGTGGGATCCGAACCCTCGGGCGGGAGCGCCGCCGCGCTTCCCAAGTGGCGCACTATCCAGTGCGCCACCGGGCCGGCCCGTCGGGCCACACTTCTGAGGGACTCAGAGTCTCAGGGTGGGGAGCAGGCATCACCATTTTAGCACCACCCCACCCCCCAGTGTGCTGACCACACATGTATCCCCTGCTGGACCCTGCTGTGGCCTCCAGCCACCAGCGTGGCCCACTGGAAGCACTGGAAATTCGATCTTGGCCCCACCAGGACCCAATGGGTCAAAAGCTGCATTTCAAGAAGATGTGCAGGGGACTCGTGCACTAAATCTTGAGAGGCACCTCTTGAGTTTACAGCTGTGAATTCCTCCACAGACACAAAAATCCCTAAAGGGATCCCAGTCCCATCCGACAATGGTCCCAAGAGGATGTTATCATCAGGGTTGCAGAGAGGGAAGGAGACCTGCAATGACCTGCTGTGACCCACAGACGCTGGTCCCCTGCACACGCTGCGGCCCCACGCCGCAGCGGTCCACGGTGACCCTGGCCCTGCACAGGCTCCCTCCCTCCAGTGAGCGGCACAGTCAGGCCCGAGGGAGGCGAGAGGCCGGGAGCAGCCGAAGGGGACTGCCCTGCTCTGACCTCTGACCTGTGCTCTTGCTCTTTTGTGTCCCACAGGAGTGGCACTCGCTGGGGAATGGAACAGATAAAGTCCCCAGCAAGGGCACCCCAAGAGCAGTGGGCAGGGAGAAGCAGGTGGCCCCGAACGCCCTGGGACAGAGGCAAGGGCGCCGACGGGACGCAGCCAGGGGCGGCCGTGGCCCCGTGTTTGCAGAGGCGATAAGTGGCTGATAGCCCCGCCGGGTGCTTGTCCTGGACCCCACGCCCTTGGCCGCTCGCGGGGAGACGATAAAACCCAGAGGCGGCCCCGCCTCGGTCAGGCCGAGCAGCAGCAGGAGAGGCCTCGGGCGGCCATGGCGGCGCTGCAGGAGAAGAAGTCGTGTCGCCAGCGCATGGAGGAGTTCGGGCACTACTGCTGGAACCCGGACACCGGCCAGATGCTGGGCCGGACCCTGTCCCGGTGGGGTACGTGTGGCGCCGCTCCCGGGGTGGGCCGACCCCACCCGGCAGGACCCAGCGGGAAAGCGACGGTCCCCAGTGACCCCGGAGGCCTATTTCAGCCCTAACACCCCCGACCCTAGAACGCCTGCTGGGGGGACATCTAAGGACTGGCCCAGGTTTGCAGCCTTATGTTTGCGAACAGCAAACATAAGCTGTTTCTGAAATGTCATTTTCTAAAAGAATTTTACAGGAGGTGGTTCTGTGGCTAAATGATTTGCGGACACACGGATTTCCCTGAGCACATTGACAAGTTGCTCTGTGTGCGCGTGGCTGCGAGCCCCTAGCGCGCCGAGTGTGTCCGGGCAGTTCCTCCCCGGCTGCGGCTGCAGCTGCGGCTCTTCGACGCCCCGAGGCAAGGCTGGTGGCCACAGGCCCTTCCCTCCTGGGTGGGACGCAGATTCTGGGAGCCTCACAGACCACACGGGGGCAGGAATGTCCTTGCTTACAACGGGGCTGCCCAGACCTGTTCAGGAAATGCCCTCACAAGGCAAATCTTCAAGGAGCAAAAAGTGCCCATGAGACCCCAAAAGAGCGATTCCCCTGCGCATCCTCCCAGGGACGCAGGCCTGTGCCCCTGCACTGCTCGGCAGGTCTCTCAGCTCTGCCCCTTCCTCAAGCTCGGTGGTCTCGTGTGGGACGCAATCCTGTCCCCAAAGGAATAAGACCTGGGAGAGAAGGGGACCCGTGGGAAGGAGCGGTCTCTGTGTGCAGGTCCGGGGTGGGCGCAGCTGATGAAGGGACAGGGAGCCGGGGTCCTGAGGGTAGATGCTGGGGCTGGGAGTGCCGGCTTCCCTTTGGGAGCCCGGTCTTGCTGGCAATTCCAGCTGCCAGGGCTCCCATGAGCTGCCTTGTCAGTTGCAATGCCACATGGAACTTTCCAGAATGGTGTCACCATCAGACTTGTAAATACGGCCTCAGTGTTGGGTGAGAGAGTCTTTGGGGCCAAGGAAAACATGATTTGAGTAAAATGGCAAAAACAAAAGGAAGGGGACAGTTCTTCTTAAAAGAAGGAGTGTTCTGTAAAGCCATTGAGGTGGTGAGAGGAGCTAACTACTGGTCTGGCCTGTTATTTGGGGCAGTTTTCTGGCATCTGGAGTTTGTTTGTCCTTTTGTGTAATCTGGGAAATTTTTGCACCCACCTCTCACCACCAGCAGCCACTGGGGCCTCGTATCCATGGGTTAGGGACTCTCGCCACCGCATCTCCAGGCGGGAGGCTGGGGCCCAGGGGTGGTGCCTGCCCGAGGTCACCAGGTAGCCCAGGGCCTCAGAAGCCAGTGTGGATTCATGTTCTCACCTGTCTTCCCAAGTCCTTTCCATGTGGGCTACAGGGAGCCACGCAGGGTGCACTGGGAGGTGGGGCAGAGCAGTCTCCTCTTTGGTGACGTGGCGAGGAGCCCACCTCCGAGGGCCACGAGGCGCAGGGGCAGGCCCAGGTGGGGTGCCAGGAGAGCGCAGAGCAGCTTGCCCCACGTCACCGCCATGAACTGAAGACCCTGTGCCCCTCACCCCAGCCACACCGCAAGGCCCTGTGCTGAGCCTGGCTCTGCGTGGACTGGAAGGACAGTGTGGACACCACACAGAGACCCCCACCCGACGCATGCTGGGGGCCCAGGGCAGGGCGGACAAGTCCAACACGGCCACGGCTGGTGGTGGCCTGCAGACGACACTGAGCAGAGGCCTGCGCGGGAGGCCCCTTGTTGCTGCAGGCAGGGCGGGCTTGTGGATCTTGCTAGTCAAGAGCTGGTGCGGGGCTGCAGGGCCGGCCAGGGTCTGGCTCGGACACCACTGCGGCCCGGCCTTCCAGGAGGCCACCAGTCCCTGCCTCAGCCTCCCCGCCTGCGGGCTCCTCCCGACTCGGGCCTGCCCTTTCATTTTGCTTGCGGTCACTGGAGAAGGACTCGCTGGGAAGACGCTGCGCCCCACCACAAGCGCAGGAGAGAGCAGGCCTTTCCTACAGACTCTCCAGAGTGTCCATGGCCACAGCCGGCGCGAAAGCATCCCCTCGCTGGCGCTTGTCTCCAGAGAAATCCTGCTGCAGCCTGCACGAGTGGGTCTCAGAGGCGCAGCCAGCCACCATCCCACGGCCCTCACGACCCGCTGGCAGCAGGGCCCGGGGCGGCTGGTCCCCTTCCTGGAAAAGACGCCTGTGGCCTCCCTGTCCCTTCCTCATCGGCCCTCCTGCCCTGCTCCCCCAGGACACAGCAGTGTCGCCCACACAGTGGGTTCCCTCCCTCGGGGCTCTGTGCTCACAGCCCCGTGTCTGACCCCTACCCACCGGCATGGGGGTCACCTCGGGTGGTGCCCACAACTCTCTGCCTCAGTTTCCTTTCCTGCGGTGGGGGTCCTCTGTTCCCGCTGGTGCTGGCTGGGCTGTGATCATGTAGTTACCAGCTCCAGCAAGCACATCCATGGGCATGTCCGAAATGCTGGCTCAGGTGAACAAAGCCAGACACGGAGGCCGCAGGCTGCGCGGCCCTGCATGCACGACCCCACGTGCATAGCCCTGAGTGCGGCCCCACGTGTGGCTCTGCATGTGTGGCCTTGCATGCATGACCCCACGTGCAGAACAGGAACAGAGGCGGACAGAGGTTGCCGGGGCTGGGAGGGCGCTGCCCGGGGTAGACACTCTGGCTGGGCGGGCAGAGCCGCTGACGGCCATCTCCTGCAGTGTGGATCAGCCTCTACTACGTGGCGTTCTACGTGGTGATGACCGGCATCTTCGCCCTGTGCCTGTACGTGCTCATGCAGACCATCGACCCCTACACGCCCGACTATCAGGACCAGCTCCAGTCGCCAGGTAAGGCCCATGGAGGGCGTGACGTCGGCTTCGCACTGGGGTTGAAATAGGAGGTTCCTGCGTGGGGCCTGGAGGCCTCACACACCTCGTTCTGGGCCGGGCGCTCAGGATGCGGGACGGGGAACACGGCGGGGAGCGTGTCCACTGATAGAGACGTGCACGCACCAGGCATGCATTTCTGCAGAGTGCAGAGCTGGCGCAACAGATGCCTTTTGCTTTGACTTCCTGCACCTGTACATTCCAATTTTTTTTTTCTTTTTACAACTAACGCATTGTTAGATTGCTTCTTTATTTAACCAAAACGACTGAAGATTTTTTAGCATGTGTTAAAATACAATTTCATTTAGAAACCCAGTTTCGGACTCCAGAGTGGTGGTCACCTTTAGCAGCAGGAGCCCCATGGCTGCACTGTGGAGAGTCTACCCGGCCTCCCTGGCTGCTGCCAGCCCGGCTTCAGGACCTCTCCCCAGCATGCGTGTGCCAAGCGTGTGTCAGGGTCCCCAGAATGGACCCCAGGCTCCAGGCCAACTGTGCTGCTTTCTGGCCAGTGGGCAGGGGTCCCTGGAGCCATATGTCCTGGGGTCCTCTGGGACCCTTCCTTGCTGTGCTGCCGTCAAGCCTTCTCGCTCTTGGGGTGCTGTGAACCTGGCCCTCCTTGAGCCACAGCTTCACGCGCTCGACCTCGGCTCCCAGCAGGCGCAGGAGTTCTGCCTGTGACTCGACACCTCCACAGCGAGGGCTCGGGTGCGAGCGCACTTGCAGAAACAATGAAGAGTGTGAGGTTCTCGCTTCTCTCCAGGGGTGACCTTACGGCCCGATGTCTATGGAGAGAAAGGCCTGGAGATCTCCTACAACGTCTCTGACAACAGTACCTGGGTGGACCTCACGCGCACCCTGCGCACCTTCCTGGCAGGTAAGGTTGAAGGCGGCTACGCAGAGCTGGTTGTCTCCATTTTCTAAGAAAATTGCACGCGCTGGTGGGCGTTTCTGTCCCGGCAGGTTACTCGCCAGAGTCGCAGGAGAACAGCATCAACTGCACATCCGACAAGTACTTTTTCCAGGAGGGTTTCAGGGCTCCAAACCACACCAAGTTCTCCTGCAAGTTCACAGCAGACATGCTGCAGAACTGCTCAGGCCTAGTGGATCCCAGCTTCGGCTTTGAAGAGGGAAAGCCGTGCTTTATCATTAAAATGAACAGAGTGAGTGTCGTGCTGAGGTCAGACTGTCTACCTCTCCCACAGCCACCCACGGTGAGGGGCAGACGGCCTTTTGCAGGGGCTGTGCGAGGGAATAGTGCAGAGCCTGGGGTCTGTCCCTCCACCTCTTTGTGCCTTGGCTCAGCTCACACCCACCACTTCTGCCCTTACATGCAAATTAGAAGCCAACAGGGTGGGCCTTCCACAGCGTGTGGATGCCTCATGAACAGCAGGACTCAGGGCTGTCTAGGCCAGGCCGGCCCGTCGTGGTCACCACAAAAGCCGGGGCTGGGTAAAGGGGCCTGAGTGATGGTGTTAGGGCTGGGAGGGGATTTGGGAACCACTTAAAGCAGAGGTTCCAGCACCGTGGGAGGAACTGGGGCTTCGGTGGTGACCAAGGCTGACCCATCCCCCCCCACACACCGTGGGAACAGAACTGCTGTGCGCAAACGGCAGGAAGGGCACAGTCCAGTCTACCCATGGGTGGGGTGCAAGGGAGAGGCGATATCTACACCGAGGCCTGATGGAGGCAGGAACTGGCCTGACAATGGGGGCTCAGGGTCACCGCTCTGTGGACCAACCAGCAGGTGGAACTCCGAGCATCTGCGCTGTTTATTTTCCATTTTCGAAAAATGGAAGCTACACAGGTACACTGCACGCCAGAGTCTCACCAGGGCCGCCGGCAGGGGGCCATGACCAGGGCTTCACAGGGCCACAGTGGCCAATTGACCGTCCGATGGCAGTGCACACTCTGTGCACAAGAGGGGACGCCTGGGGCTGGAGGTGGACCCTGAGCAGGGACTTGAGGGGGCTCATGGAGATGGGCTGGGAGACCTCAGCGAGCCAGGGAAAGCTTGCAAGAGGAGCTGCACCCTACGTGGGAAACTGGAGCAGAGCAGGGGCAGACCCAGGTTGGCAGCGAGTGCACACCAACGCCCCACTGTGCCTGGGCACGGCAGCGGGGGGCGGGGGTGTGAAGTGTGACTTAATAACACCCACCGGGGTCCTCCTCAGCGCCTGGTGGGGACTCCCAGGCTCCCCTTGCACAGGCGGGGCACACAGACACCATTTCCTTCCAGATCGTCAAGTTCCTCCCCAGCAATAGCTCGGCCCCCAGGGTGGACTGCACCTTCCTGGTGAGTACAACCGCTCAGCTGGGCACGGCCCTCGGGGTGGGAGTCTGTTACAGTTGTGCTGGAACACTCGTGGGAACAGCCTAACTAGTTCTCTCTAGGAATAAACCAGACACACAAATCAGAGGAGCCATCGTCTAATCGAGTTTATGATGGGGATGAAAACCCAGTGAGAAAAACACGATGCTTTTCTGTTACTGTTTTGCTGCAAAAAGTGTCTGGGACGGTGAATTACTAACACACTTCAAAGTGCCTGCAGCGCTGTGGAAGAGCCCGCGTATGTCTGCTACGTGTTGTTCTTTTTATTTGCTTATTTAGACAAATACTCCAGATCACCAGCAGCTACCAACAGTTTAACCATGTTTAGACTGCTAAGAGTTGGCATTAATCTTGGGTTACTTCCAGCTTTTATCGTAACTGTTTTTTAAGCCCAACATGACAAGAAACACTAAGTTTGTTTTCACTATATATTTTCTAAGGCTGGTTTATGCCATTATTCCCCAAACCAGAGGTTCCTGGGATGTGATTCTGTTACGTATTCCAGACGTGTGCACCCACTTCCCACAAAGCCACCTTCTCTCTGAGGGTGGCCGGGGCTTGTTCGGTTTTCCCTTTTTTTGTTATTTCAACCACGTGTTGTTGAGATTTTGGCAGACGCCCGCGTATCCTTCATCTATTCTATGATAAGCCTGAGCTGCCCATTGGACAGTTCTCTGATTCTGACAATGAAAGGAAACAGCCTCAGGAAAGTAGGTCTGTGCTCGGCCCGAGTCCCACGCGTGTGGCCCAGGTTTGGCAGCCCAGCCCTGGCAGCTTCAGCTTTGCGTCCACATGCAGATGAACCAGCAGGTCCTCGGCGTGAGCCTCCTGCACCCTCCTCTCACACTGCAGAACGGGGAGAACACGCGATTGAGGTCACCACTAACGAGTTGCACCCTAGTGGGGTCCCAGTACTGAGAGGGAGAGCAAATCTAGTCTCTGCTAAGCGCGCAGTAGCGCGTCTGTGTGATGACAAGGCACACGCCCGTGCACGCACAGACACGGGGGCGCCAGCCAGCCCCTCTCAGCAGCCTGTCCCCGCAGGACCAGCCCCGCGCGGGGGCCCGGCGGCTGCAGGTGGAGTACTACCCGCCCAACGGCACCTTCAGCCTGCACTACTTCCCCTACTACGGGAGGAAGGCGCAGGTAGGTCCCCGCCACTCTTCTGCCTGCAGCCACTGAACTGTCCCAAACTCAGCCAAAGGAGAGCGATAGACGCTCGATCTGTAAAAGTGAAACAAACGCATGACTTAGCCACCTGACCGTGTCGTGACGGGTGTCTCCCAAACCTGCGTTCTTTCTCGCACACAACATACAAATATCAAATCTAGTCCTTCCACCCTGTGGGGCTTCCCACGTCCTCCCGAGCGCCTGCACATGCGCTGCAAAGCGCGGCCTGTGTCACGTGCTTTTCCTCTCTCACCTTCACGGGAGCTGAATTTGCACGTGCTGTTGTCAGCCCAGCCCGAGCAGCACCCCCTCCGCCAATTCCAGGCGGCATCAGATCATTGAGGGTCTTACTGGGACATGGGACATGTGGAAGAACAGCCAATGTGCCAGCCTATCCAGACTTTCCGTATTTAGCTTTGTTTGTTTGTTGTTCAGCATCAAGAGATCTTTACACATCCCTCCCTTGTGCGTCTCCTCCTCCCCAGCCCCACTACTCCAACCCTTTGGTTGCAGCGAAGCTTCTCAACATCCCCAAGAACAAGGAAGTCATTGTTGTGTGCAAGATCCTGGCAGACCACGTGACCTTCGACAACCCCCACGACCAGTACGAGGGGAAAGTGGAGTTCAAACTCAGAATCCAGAAGTGAGGAGGGACAGCTGAAGGCCGCCTCCTCCTTTGGGGGCTTCATTTGCCCATAAGTTTCTTACCAAATCATCCATCCACTAGAAAATGTTTTAAAACACCAGTCCTGTTGGCAACTTGGTGACTCAGAGAGGGCACTGTGCATACATCACGTCACCTACCCATCAGCACCAGCTGTTTCTTAGCAAATTTTTTTTTTTTTAGGTAGAATTTGTTGCTACAACAAAAATGTTGGGCTAACATGGTGACCCCGAGGCAGTAACTACCCAAATAACAAGACCCTAAAATAATTCATCTTTTTCTCTACAGACGTCACTTTCTTACTATGTTATTTTTTCTATCCTTCAGTATAAACCACCACCCATATAAAAACTATTAATGCACTGATATGAAACATGGCTTATGATAATGGACATTCTGAATTCTTGCTTTACGAATGCAATTCCTAAGTTGTAAAAATAAAATATATTAAAGCTACTCTTACTCTGTGTAAAACAATCATGTCTTTCCTGACACGGGAGAAAATTTAACTAAAAATCAAACAGTCTTCTTTAAAAATCTCCTCGTTAAGGTTTCATTTGCAGGTCATGTTGTGTGACTGTTGCCTGAGATCACCCACAGTTCAAGGAGGTCTGCAGGTGAGGGAGCACGGAGGCTATCAACATGACAGAATTTAGAACCCAAATTAGTGACAAAGTAACAAGTGATTTCCCTCTCTCCGGGGATAAGTCTCTCCTTCAATACACAGAATGTTAAGTGTGCAACTCAAAAACCCCTTTCAGAAAAACCTGAAATGAGAACATTCTGTCCAAACAAGCACACTCGCTCTCCCTGCAGCCCACTCACTACTTCTCACCCAAACAAGTGTGACCGGTGTCCTAAACCTCACAGGTGTGTCGGGCGGGGGGCCGCAAGGTAGGTGCCATGATGGCGTATGAAGACCTGCCAGCCCACGACACAGAGAAGTTCAGTGAGAAACAGTCTGAGAAGAGAATAAAAACCTTATAAGTATTTTGTGAGGTTAAGTAAATTTATTTACTGAGCAGCTATGTGATGGAAGACATTGTAGCGAACATTTTTCATTGCTTATTCTAGCAATAAGAGCATTCTTGAGCCAGTGTAGGCATGTGGGCGCTTATTTACACACACATGCACGGTACGTGCCAGTCACCCCATGTTGAGGCCCTGCATGCAGAGATGACACTGTCACACACACAGGAGTTGGAGATAAAGGAAGCGCAAGCCCGTGACGAGACGTCTAAGGTACACAGCAGTGCGTGGCAGGCACCGAGTCAGTGCCACGGGCGAGCCAGACCCCACGGAGACGCGCTGCTGGCTGCTCATTGGGGAGCCTCACACAAGGGGCTCTCTGCGGTGCACGTGGCAGGCGGGCCCTTGTGATATTTGGGTTTTGACCCAGCAGGTCCATTGGCCAAGTCCTGCCCTCCTGAGCTCGAGACACGTGACACTGGGCAGCTGCAGCTTTTGGGGACGACAGGGAGTTTGGGGCCAGGCAGCAAAGACACTTGAAGTTTTAGCTCTATTTGCTTTTCAGAGGTCATTGACAGTTTTCTATTCAGTAAGCCAAGAAACAGAATGACACGGTGTTTAAAGTCATCTGAAGGCAGCATGCAGGGCCAAGTAAGAGGAAACGGTGGCAGAGCTCAGCGAGGTCCCTGCCCAGGCTCCGAGGACAAGGACGAGGTGGCACCTGCCAACCCATAAGGCAGGAAGCCACTCAACAGGAATACACCAGCTGATGTGGGGGGTGCCCATGTCCCCTCAGAAATGTCATGTCACACCAGAGCAGGGGACAGGTCATGCTACCGCAGAAATGACAGCTGGAGCTGTGAGGGTGACAGAGGCCTCCCCCAGACCCTCAACCTCGACACAGCTGGAACACACCACAGCTGCCCACACCTTCCTTTTCATTCCTCCAGCCTCCCCAGGACACCAGCTCCCCTTGTCCCTGGGCCCCCAGAACCAACCGCCCTGGAAGGGCCCAACCCAAACGTGCTCGTCAACACAGGCCCACGTGGCTCACTGCAGGGACCACCCTGGATAGGCAGGTGCTGGCTGCACATTCGTCTACACAGAACACTCTTCTATTCCTATTTCATGTTCCGCACCCCGTAAGAGATTTCAAGTAATTCAAGATTAGGAAGAACTCATTTCCGCTTCCTTCTTCCAAACCGACTGTTTTCTGAAACTTCAGTCCTTATTGAAACATTCAGATTTAGGGCCGGCCCGGTGGCGCACTGGATAAGTGCGCCGCTTGGGAAGCGCGGAGGCGCTCCCGCCCGAGGGTTCGGATCCCACATACAAACCGGTTCCCGCTCATTGGCTGAGCGAGGCGCGGGAGCAACGCCGAGATTTGCGGTCCCGTTGCCGGTCCCCGGTCCGGTACAGGGGCAACACTGAGGGTTGCAATCCATTGCCGGACACGGAAAAAGACAAAAGACAAAAAAAAAAAAAAAAAAAAGAAACATTCAGATTTATTTAGCCAACTCAAAATACTTAACTCTCCTTTATACCTTACATTTTCGTCCACAATTTTTTTATTGTGGTAAAATACACAGAACATAAAATTTACCATACTCCAATTAACCGTTTTTAAGTAAATAGTTCAGTGGTATTAAGTACATTCATGAGATCGTGCAGCCGCCACCACCTTCCAGCTCCTTAGCTCTTCAATGTCCCCAGACAGAGCCTCTGCACCTGTTAACCACTAACTTCTGCTCCCTCTTCCCCAGCCTCTGGCAAATGTCATTTTCCATCTCTGTGCAGTTGACTATGGGAGGGACCGCATGAGTGGAACCACACAGTACTCACCCGGCTGTGACTGGCTTCCTTCATTCAGCATAATGTACACTCAAGGTTCACATGTGCTGTAGCGTGTGCCACATTTCCTTCCTTTTTAAAGCTGAATGACATCCTCCCGTACGGCTACAGCACGTTCTGCTCATGCACTCATCTGTCAGTGGACACGTGAGTATCCGATTGCTTCCACGTTTTAGCTTCTGTGAATACTGCTGCTACAAGCCTGGGTGTACAGATGTGTTGTAAATGAAATTATTTTCTTAATTTCCTTCTCAGATTTTTCATTTTTAGCATGTAGAAATGCAACTGATTTTTCTTTTTTTAAAAAAAAAAAAGATGACTGGTAAGGGGATCTTAACCCTTGACTTTGTGTTGTCAGCACCACGCTCTCCCAGTGAGCTAACTGGGCATCCCTATATAGGGATCCGAACCCGTGGCCTTGGTGTTATCAGCACCACACTCTCCCAAGTGAGCCACGGGCTGGCCCCAACTGATTTTTTCTATATTTACTTTGTATCCTGCAACCTTGCTTAGCTTGTTTATTACCTGTAATAGTTTTTTAGTGGACTCCTTAGGATTTTCTATACGAGATCATGTCATGTACAGAGTTTTATTTCTTCCTTTCAAATGTGGTTGCTTTACTTTTTTTTCACCTAATTGCCCTGGCTAGAACTTTAAGTTCTGTGTTGAATACAAGTGGCAAAAGGGGACATCTTTGCCTTGATCCTGATCATAGATGAAAACCTTTCAGTCTTCTACCATTGAGTATGATGTTTCCTGTATTTCATTAATGGTTTTAATTTAGTCAGTGTAGTTTCCTCCCATTTCTAGTTTGCTGAGTATTTTTTACCACAAAAGGTGTCGGATTTTGTAAAATGCTTTTTCTACATCAATTGAGATGATAATATATTTTTTGTTCTTCATCCTGTTCATGTGGTGTACTACATTGACTGAGTTTCGTATGTTGTACCATCCTTGCATTTCAAAGATTTATTTTGGTCATGGTCATAGTGTATAATCCTTTAAATATGCTGCCAAGTTCTGTTCACTAGTATTTTGTTGAGGATTTTTGCATCAATGTTCATAAGGCATATTGGTTTGCATTTTTCTTTACTTGTAGTATCTTTGTCTGGCTATAGTATCATGGTAATGCTGGCCTCCTGTGAGTTGAGATGTGCTCTCTCCTCTGATTTTTTGAAAAGGCTTAAGAAGGACTTGTTAGTATTCTTTAAATGTTTGGCAGAATTGACTGGTGAAGCTGTTAAGTCCAGGGCTTTTCTTTGATGGGAGAGGTTTTAGGACTGATTCAATCTCCTTACTAGTTTAGGCCTGTTAAGATTTATTTCTTCTGATTTACTCTTGGTATTCTTTACTTTTCTAAGAATTTGTCCATTTCATCTACACTTTCAAATTTATTGATGTACAGTTGTTCAAAGTATTCTCTAATAATCCTTTTTGTTTCTTTAGAATGGGTAGGAATGTCCCCATTTTCATTTCTGATTTTAGTAATGTGAATCTTACTTTTTCTTAGTATATCTGGCTAAAGGTTTGTCAGTTTTGTTATCTTTTAAGGAAACGCCTTTTGGTTTCATTGATTTTCTCTATTGTTTTCCTATTCTCTATTTCATTTATCTCTGTTCTAATCTTTACTGCCTTGCTTCTGCTAGCTTTGGGTTTAGTTTGGCCCTTTTCTAGTTCCAGAGCTTGTAAAGTTAGGTTGTTGTTCATTTGAAATCTGTTTTTTTTAAATATAAGCATTTATAGCTATAAATTCCTCCTTTAGTTCTACTTTTGCTGCATCCTGTAAGTTTTGGTATGTTGTGCTTTCAGTTTCATTTATCTCTAAGTATTTTATAATTTCCTTGTGATTTCTTTTAATTCATTATTAACAGTGTGTTTAATTTCCATGATTTGTGAATTTTCCAGTTTACTTATTACTAATTTCTAACTTCATCTCACTGGGAGCACAAATATACTTTATATGATACTATCCTTTTAAATCCATTGAGACTTAATTTGCATCCTGGAAAATGTCCCACAGGCACTTGAGAAGAATGCATACACTGTTGTTGGGTAGTGTTCTGTATGTCTGTGAGATCCAGTTAGTTTACTGTATCTTCTGTTTCCTAACTTACCATCTGTCTGGTTATTCTATCCATTATTGAAAGTAGGATATTGAAATCTCCAATTATTATAAAAGAATTGTCTATTTCTCGCTTCAATTCTGCTCATTTTTGCTTAATATCTTGATGGTCTGTCACTAGGTGCATATATGCTTATAATTTATGTTCTTGCTGTATTTAACTTTTTATTAATATATAATGTCCTTCTTTGTCTCTTGTAATCTTTTTTGCTTTAAAGTCTATTTTGTCATACATGGTAAAGCCATACCCGCTCTCTTTTGGTGACTACTGACATGGAATATTGTTTTCCATACTTTTATTTCCAATCTATTTGTCTTTGGATCTAAAGTGAGTACACACAGACAATATATAGGTTGATTGTGTTTTTATCCATTCTGCCAATCTGCCTTTTGATTGGAGAATTTAATCCACTTCTATTTAACATAATTTCTAATAAGGACTTCTATCATTTTGCTATTTTTCAATAGCTTTTTTTGTCCCTCAGTTCCTGCTTCACTGTCTTTTGTGTTTAGCCGGTTTTTTATACTGAATGTTTACATTCATTTCTCATTTCTTTTTGTGTATATTCTATAGCAATTTTCTATATGGTTACCACTGTGAGTACATTTAATATAAATATTATATATTATAACACTCTAATTTGAATTTACACCAGCTTAGCTTCAATACCACATAAAAACTGCTCCTTTATAGCTGTCCCCACCCCTTTAGGATGTTAGTATCACAAAATTACCTCTTAATCTACTGTGTGTTTAAAAAATTAATTATCCTTTTAAATGCATTAGTCTTTTAAATTATGTAGAAAACAAATGTGGAGTTACAGACCAGTTACAATAATACTGGCTTTTAGACTAATAATTGCTTTTTTAAAAATGTATTAGTCTCCTAACTCATGTACAACACAAAAGGTGGAGTTACAAACTATTCTTACAATAATACTAGCTTGTATAACTGCCTGTGTATTTACCTTTGTTGAGCTCTTCATACAGCTTCAAGTTGCTGTCCAGTGTCTGTCCTCTTATCTTACCCTTGAGCACTTCTTGCAGAGAAAGTCTAGTGGTAACAAACTCCCTCAGCTTTTGTTTATCTGGAAATGTCTTAATTTCTCCCACAGTTTTGAAAGACAGTTTTGCTGGATACAGAATTCTTGGTGGTCTTTTTTTTTTTCTTCTTTCAGCACTTTGAATATACACTGGCCCACTGCCTTGTGGCCCCCAAAGTTTCAGATGAGAAATCCATGGATAATCTCATTGAGGCTCTCTTGTATATGATGTGCCACCTCACTTACTGCTTTCAGGATTCTTTCAGAAGTCTGGTTATAATGTTTTTGTGTGGGACTCTCTGAGTACACGTTACTTGGAGTTCTTTGAGCTTCCTGGATGTTTAAACTAATGACTTTCAAACTTTTTAGTTTTTCAGTCTATTTCTTCAGATATTCTCTCTGCCCCTTTGTTTCTGTCTTCTCCTTCTTGGACTCCCACATGCGTATGTTGCAGCTCAGCTTGGTGGAGTCTCACATGCCCTTCTTACACCATGCTCACTTTTCTTTCATCTTTTTTGTTGTTGTTGTTCCTCAGACTGAAGTTTCCATCGTCCTATCTTCAAGTTTGCTAATTCTGCCTTTAAATCACTCTAGTGTTTCATTTCAGTTACTATACTTTTCAGCTTGATTTTTTTGTTTTTTTAGGTTTTCTCTCTTTATTAGTATTTCCATTTTATTCATATATCATTTTCTTTACTTTTGCTACATTGTCTTTTAAGTCCTTTGAGCATCTTTAACACAGTTATTTAAAAGTATTTGTCTAGTGTATCTGCCATCAGATCTTTTTCAGGGATGGTTTCCATTGATTTTTTTTTTTTTCCATTAAATGGGCCATACTTTCCTGTTTCTTTGTATGTATCCTTGACATTTTGTTGAAAACTGACATTTGAATCTAATTGGAATCCTCTCACGATCTTATTTTTCTTAAAGTCAAACCTATAAAATCTGTATCAATTTTTAGACTGAAGAAAAAGTCAAGGAACAGCCTTTCTGTACACCACAGGCACCAGAAAGGACGGTGCCCCTTGGCACGTTGTCCACCAGGGCTTCCCTTGCTGGAGTTTCCTCTGTCTTCAGGGCGAGCTCCAGGAGGAGGTGCCTCTGACCACTTCAGACAGGGGAGGGTTACCTGCCTATAGGGACCACCTGGGCCTGAAAACCTACTTTTTCACTCAGGTGTTAAACAAGACTAACAAGATAGAATAACTTCTAGACAATAATCCTGAATTACAGAAACACAGAACTTGTTTAAAATGCCCATGCGCGTTTTATTAATAAAAACTAACAGTGCCAAGTTAAACAAGTCAAACAATTAAAGTCTCTTTATAGTCCATAAAATATTACAGAAAAGCTTCTTTGTGTTTCAATAAAAAGACTATCGTTTTAGAACAGGCAGCTAACAGCAACTGTGCAGTTAATGGTTTCTTGTGAATAAATTTTAAAAGAGACTACTGCCTGTCCTTAAATTCCTTTTTCTTTTTATAAAAAAAGAACTATTAAAAATGATTGACAAATTTTGAGTTAAAAAACTGTTAAAACATTCTCTCTATTTAATTTCAACTTTATAATAGATTACAGGAAGATGTTTACGAAACAAATACATTTGTTTCAGTACATGTCTTTAAATGATAGACTTATAAGTATGTAAACAACTATATAATAAAAAGTTTCCAAACACTGCCTGTAAGAAATCAGGCAAATTTTACCATAAGCAATAAACCATTCCAAGCCTTTCAGTTTCCATAGCTGCACCAGCGTGGCAGTAAACTTTTACCGAACAAAACAAAAACAAACAAAAAAAGCACTTCGCAATTTGTTGCTGCAATAGATAGAGAAAGTGTATAGACTTGATGGAATCACAATAGTCAATATAATTTAAGGGGAATTAAAGTCATATTAAATTTATGGCGCTTAATGTTCATAAAGTGGAGCTTTGCTATTTGCTTGGTTCTTTGGACACTACTGCAAGATGTAACAGATGGAAAACTCATCACGGAGTCTTGTTATTTGCCAGCATGTGGCGCCATTCAAACAGACTGAAAATAAAGGGCATTCGGTGTTCATTGTCCACAACAGGATAGCGTTTTATTTTCATTGACGTGGATGAAGTACAACTTCTTCAGCAAACTCAGCAAGAATTGTTAAGGGGCAAAAAACACCCTTCTGAATTAAAAATAAAAAATAGAAAATGAAAACACGAATCCTAAAAAGGAAATAAAGGCTCTGCATCAGCACACTGGTACCAACACACATCCACAGCATGTCTTAAATCCTAGGAAAGACAATCCTTGCTTATCGGAGGTGCATATCTAAATTCAATAGCTTACCAATATCTCCTCGGGAGGAGGCCAAAAAGAAACAGAAAACCTCACGTTAAAAAAAAGTTTCTCTTCCCTAAACGACTTTTTCCTGAAGCTGAATCTGAATGGGGAGAGGGGTCTACAGCAGACAGTCAGTCCTCCTCATCATTCTCGTTGAAGTCGTCATCCTCATCGTCATCTTCCCCAACGTAGGACACGGGGGTCTCCACCCTGGAGCCGCTGTACTGAGACCCATTGGAGCTGGTGGCCAGCATCCCGTCTGCACCATTGGTCAAGTCACTGCAAGACAAGACGCCAGATGCAGTCAGTGACGCTGTGCCCACCCCTCCCTCGCCTCAACCCAGGGGCCTTCAGCCGGAGGACACGCTGGGCATGTCCCTCATGATGAGACAGAAATGGAAGACTGTTGACTACCTACAATACAGGGCTCCATCACATTCTGACAGCGCTGTCTTGCTGTCTTGACACACAACTAAAACATGCAGAATACAGCGGGGACACAGGGTTCACTGTTTCCCCTTATTTATTGTTACATCAGAAACAAAATCTCAAAGTGCACAAACTGGAAAAGCACTAGAACCTTCTTTCCAAGACTTTCCTTACCACCGGTAACAGGTTAGGAAAAAGAGTGAGTTTGGGGCAGGACATAATTGGCAGAGTGTGGCTTTGACTTGGCAATGTAGACTGAGACCCCTAGAAGATTGGCAGAACCTCAAAAACCTAACCCAGGCAAGAAGTGACAATGTGTTCTAACATTAAAAATGTTTCTATTAACATAAAACCATATGCTTATATTTTAATACCTTTTACTAGTACCATACAATAAAAACTAACAGATGTTGCACTTTTTGACAAGAGTAATTCCGCACCTGGGAGATAGAGCCTAGCAAAACAAGTCAGAGAAGATGACAAACAGCCATAAAGCTGCTCATTGCAGCTTTTCTTATAACTGGGAACCACCTAAATGTCCCTTATAATGTGCTTTCGTAATGCGTCATATCGTGCCACTATTAAAATTGGTTTTTCTTCTGGAAAAGTAACATCTTAAACTGATGCATCTGAAAAGTTTAATGGATAAAAAGAACTACATGAAGATAAAAGTTTTAAAAATACCCAACTTCCACCGAACAGAAGAACCAGTGTTTAACATTTTATAGATCAACCCCTACACATTCATGCACAGCTAGAAACTTAAATTAGAAGAGAGCGCGAGCCAACCTCTGTCCATGGCTCACTTACTCTATCACCTCCCTGTCCCCCACAGCAAATCCATGGTTCGACCAGTATAAGTCCCCCCTTACAGGTGAGGAGGCCTTCACAGCCCCCGCCCACATTGGGGCCTGTCTGCCACATCTGCAGCTGCAGGACAGTCCACCACAGGCACAAGCACACTGTGATTTACCAAGCAATCCCTAATTATTGGACCTACATTAACTTTAACATCTTATTAATATTTAAGATTAATATAAAATATCATAAAATGTATAACAATAAGTTTATGAAATTGTTTTATTAATATTTATTATAAGGTTCTGTTTATCATTAAAGCACTACGATAAATACCTAGGACATCATTCTGCTCTGTGGGATTGCTAGATCAAAGGTTAAATACATATTTGTTTAAATAATAAAGCTCCTTCAATAACAGAAAAAATACAATAAAACAAAGTGGAAAAAAGGAACAAAATTTAGATGAATGTATCTCAAATATGTTTAAAAAATAGAAAAAAATCTAGACATACGTGTTATCACTTGAGCTACCCGGGGTACTAGAATTTGGGTGGTTTTTGCTCCGTTTACTGTGTGCAACTTTTTAAAAAATAAAATCCACGTATTGTTTTTAGTTTGTAGGAGGAAGAAACCAAGAAAAGAAGCCTCTTCCCACACGAAGACAAGCCCAGTGCAGCCCCCAACCTGCAGTAGTCTCACCCCCATAGCGGCCTCCACCTGCAGCAGAGCCCCACACCTACAGCAGCTCCCCCCTGCACCATTGATTTTTTGAGCAGACAAGTCATGCTCAACGGCCCAGGGGTATGGGTGGTCTATATACATGCTGGGGGCTGCCCCGGCTGCTAGGGGAGAGGGTGGCCCTGCCTGGACCTCCAAATACCAGGAGAGGCACAGGAGAGATATCCCACACCCTCCGCTGCTGTCACCTGGTAGAAAGCCTTGTGCCGTTGGACGTGGAACCTGCTGTCGTGACAAACACACCACCGATGGATCCCTGAGCCATTTCTGAAAAGAGAAAGTAAATCAAGTGAATGTCATGAAACAGAAACACTACAAGACGCACGGGCAGATAAAGTTACGCGCACTGAGTAAAGGGGAACTTCTGGGTGTCTCTGGCTTGTCTGGCATGTTCTGCCCTGTGCTATAGTGCAGGGCCTCACTTTTGTGGCCACAGGCCAGTCTTCTTTTTTTTAATTGAAACATAATTGATTATACATATTTGTGAGGTACAGAGTTGAATATCCATACCTGTGTATGAAATGTGGTGATCAAATCATAATGCAATGTAATCATTCTTTGTGACATTTGACCAAGTTCTCGCTAACACCCTCCCCCTTTCCTACCTCTGGTAGCCTCAGTTCTGTTCACTCCTTTTGAAAGTTCAACGTTGCTATGTATAATAGAGCTGTGATAAACATGCTACTGCAGATATCCATTTGACGTGATTTCCAATCCTTGGGTATATACACCCAGCACTGGTACTGCTAGATCGTATAGCAGTTTTACCTATAATTGTTGGAGGAAACTCCGTACTGTTTTCCATAATGGCTGCACCAATTTACAGTCCCACCCACAGTGTAGGGGGGTCCTCTTTCTCTGCATCTTTGCCAGCGTTTGTTATCCTCTGTCTTTTTGATAATGGCCAGTCTAACTGGCATAAAATGACATCTCGATGTGGTTTTGATTTGCATTTCGCTGATGCTCAGTGACGGTCAGTGTTTTTTCATGTGTCTTTTGGGCCCTGTATATCTTCCTTTGAGAGATGCCTCTTCTATTCTTTTCCCCATTTTTTAATCAGGTTACTTGTTTTTTTACTGTTAAACTGTTTGATTTCCTCATATATTCTGGATATTAATCCCTTCTTAGATGCACGTTTTGCAAATATTTTCTCCCATTCTGTAGATTGTCTTTTCAATCTCTTAATTCTTTTGCTGCGCAGCTTTTTAGTTTGATACACTCCCACCTATTTTTACCTTTGTTACCTGTGTTTTGGGGGTCTTATTTATAAAGTCTTTGCCCAGTCCTACATCCTGAAGTGTTCCCGTGTTTTCTTCTAGTAGTTTTATAGTTTCAGGTCTTATATTTAAGTCTTTAATCCATCTTGATTTGATTTTGGTTTATGCCAAGAGGTACAGATCTAGGGCCGGCCCGGTGGCGCACTCGGTAGAGTGCGGCGCTTGGGAGCGCGGCGGCGCTCCCGCCGAGGGTTCGGATCCCATATAGAGACCGGTCCGCTCACTGGTTGAGCGCGGTGCGGGCGCGACACCGAGGGTTGCGATCCCATTGCTGGTCACGGTACGGGTGTGACACCGAGGGTTGCGATCCCGTTACCGGTCACGAAAAAAAGACAAAAAGAAATGTAGCTTATAATTTGACTCATTTCTTTTAGTAGAAATATTTGTAGTTCTTTATAGTTCACGGCAGCTTGGAATAAAATAAGATTGTCTCCATATTTCAGAATTTTAAATGCAGTAGAAGGTTTTACGTTTGGCATTATTCAATTGGGGTACAGATCTAGTTTCATTCTTTGACATGTGGAGGTCCAGTTTTCCCAGCACCATATATTGAAGATGCAGTCTTTTCCCCAATGTATGTTCTTGGTGCCTTTGTTGAAGATCAGTTGGCTATAAGTACATGGGTTTATTTCTGGGTTCTCTATTCGGTTCCATGGGTCTGAGTGTGTTTTCATGACAGTATAATGCTGTTTTGGTTACTATAGTTTTGTAGTATAATTTGAAGTCAGGTAGTGCTGTGCGTCCTGCTTTACTCTTTGCTCAGGATTGCTTGGTTGTTTTGGGACGTTTGCTGTACTATATGAATGTTAGGATTGTTTTGCTATTGGTATTTTGATGGGGACTGCATTGGGTAGTATGGACATTTTCACAATGTTAATTCTTCCAATCCAAGATCATGGAATGTCTTTCCATCTTTCTGTATCCTCTTTAATTTCTTTCAGCAGTGATTTATAGTTCTCATTGTAGAGATCTCTCACTTCCTCAGTTAAATTGATTCCTAGGTATTTTATTTTTTTGATGACTATTATAAATGGGCTTACTTCCTTGCTTGCTTTTCTGCTAGTTCACTGTTGCAGTATTAAAATGCTGATTTTTGCGTGTTGATTTTGTATCCTGTAACTTTACTGAAATCGTTTTGTAGAGGCTTTGGGTTTTTCTACATATAGGATCATGTCATTTGAAAACAGGAACAGTTTTACTTCATCTTTTCCAATCTGGATGCCCTTTATTTCTTTCTCTTGCCTGATTACCCCAAGTAGTATTTCCAGTACTATGTTAAATAGGAGTGGTGAGAATCGTGTTCCTGTCCCTTTCCCCATTCGGGATGATGTTAGTAGTGGGTCTGTCATATATGGCTTTTATCGTGTTGATATATTTTCCTTCTATACCTAATTTGTTGAGAGTCTCTGTCATGAAGGGATGTTGAATTTTATCAAATTTTTTTCTGTATCTATTGAGAGAGTCATAAAGTTTCTGGACTTGATTTTGTTAATGTGGTGAATCACATTTATTAACTTGTGTATGTTGAACCATCCTTGCATTCCTGGGATGAATCCCACTTGATCACAGTGTATAATTTTTTTGATGTGCTGCTTTATTCATTTGCTAATATTTTGGTGAGGATTTTTGCGTTTATGTTCATCAAAGATATTGGCCTGTAGTTTTCTTTTTTTGTTGTATCTTTGACTGGTTTTGGTATCAGGGTGATGCTTGACTCACAGAATGAGTTCAGGAGAATGGTCCCCATTTCCTTTTTGGAATAGTTTGAAGAGAGTTGGTATTAATTCCTCTTTATAGGTTTGGTAGAATTCAGCAGTAAAGCCATCTGCCCCTGGGCTTTTCTTTGTTGAGAGACTGCTGATTACTGTTTCAATCTCATTGCTTGTTACTGTTCATGTGTAGAGATCCATTTCCTCCAGGTTTTCAGATTTGTTGGCATATGGTTGTTTATATTAGTCTCTAATGATTCCCTGTATTTCTGTGGTGTTGGTTGTAATGTCTCCTTTTCATTTCTGATTTTTGTTATTTGGGTCTTCTCTTTTCATTTTTTAGTTAGCCTAGCCAATGGTTTGTCTTCTCAAAAACCCACCTTTTGATCATTTGTATCACTTTTCAGCTCTCTGTTTCATTTAGTTCTGCTCTGATCTTAATTATTTCTTTCTACTAATTTTGCGATTGGATTGTTCTGGTTTTTCTAGTTTTTTGAGGTGTAGTATCAAGTTGTTTATTTTAAAACCTTCTATTCTTTTGATGCAAGCATTTATTGCAATGAAATTCCCTCTTAGTACACTTTTTGTAGTATTGCACAGGTTTTGGTATGATGTGTCTTTACTTTCATTAGTTTTAAGAAATTTTTTGATTTCCTGTTTAATTTCCTCTTGGCCTCTAGGTCATTCAGGAGCATGCTGCTTAATTTCCATATATCTGTAGTTTCCAGAGTTTCACTTGTTATTGATTTCTAGTTTTAACCCACTGTGGTCTGAAAAGATACTTGAAATGACTTCAGTTTTTTTAAATTTGTTGAGACTTGATTTTTGTCCTAATATGTGTTCTATCCTGGACAATGTTCCATGTGCTGCAGAGAAGGAAGTATATTCTGCAGCTGTTAGATGAAATGTTCTGGAGATATCTACCAGATCCAATTGGCCTAATGTGTAATTTAAATCCCGTGTTTCTCTATTGATTGTTGCCTAGATGATCTACCTGTAAAAAGTTGAGAGACAGGTGTTGAGGACCCCTATTTTGTAGTGGGGACTCTGGTCTAGTAGCATTTGCTTTATATATCTGGGTGCTCCTGTGTTGAGTGTGTATATATATTCATGATTGTTATGTCTCCCTAATAGACAGATCCCTCATCATTATATAATGGCCTTCTTTGTCTCTTTTTATGGTTTTTAAAGTCTATTTTATCCAATAAAAATAGCTACTCCAGCTTATTTTTGGTTTCAATTTGCATGGTATATCTTTTTCCACCCCTTCAATATTAGTCTGTGTGTGTCTTTACAGGTGAGGTGAGTCTCCTGCAGAAAGCATATAGTTGGGTCTAACTTTTTAATCCAATCAGCTAGTCTGTGTCTTTTGAGTGGGGAATTTAACCCATTTACATTTATGGTTGTTATTGAAATGTACTTACTCCTGGTATTCTATCAATTTACATTTTAAATATCTTTTGTTCCTTTCTTTCCTTTTTGTCTTTGGTATTCATTGTTTTTTTGAGGTGGTAAGATACAGTTTCTTTCTCTCATTTGCATATTCGTTCCACCAGTGGTTTTCATTCTTTCTTTAGTATTCATGGTAGTGATTATCGTTTTGTTGGATTCCAGATGCAGGATTCCCTTGAGTATTTCTTGTAGGGCTGGTCATGTGGTGGTGAACTCCCACAGTATTTGTTCCTCTGGGAAATACACTATTTCTCCTTCGTTTCTGAAGGATGGCCTTGCTGGGTATAGTATTCTTGGATGGCAGTTTTCTTCTTTTAGTATTTTTAAATGTATCAGCATATTCTCTTCTGGCCTATGAGAAGTCTGCTGTTATTCTAATGGAGACTCCCTGATAGGTGACTTGATGCTTTTCTCTTGCTGTTTTTAGGATTCTCTGCCTTTGAATTTTGCCAGTTTGACTATAATGTGTCTCAGAAAGAACTTTTTGAATTAAATCTGTTTGGGGGCCTTTGAGCCTCCTGGATCCTAAGGTCCACATCTCTCCCAATACCTGGCAAATTTTCTGCTATTATTTTGTTGAATAGGTTTTCAATGCCTTTTCCTTTCTCTTCCCCTTCCAGAACACCCGTGATTCAGATGTTTGTGCACTTACGGTTATCTGATAGCTCTCACAGATTTTCCTCATTATTTTGTTCTTTTTTCTTTTTTGTCCACCTAGGTTATTTCAATAAGACTGTCTTTGAGATCATAATTTTTTTCTTCTGCTCACTCTAGCCTGCTGCTTAAGCTCTCAGTTGTGTTTTTTATTTTGTTGAATGAATCTTTCAGTTCCAGGAGTTCTGCTACATCCCTTTTTAAGGTATCTATCTCCTTGTAAATTTCTTCATTAATATCATGAATTGTTTTTCTCATTTCATTGTGTCACCTGAGTCTTCTTATATCTCATTGAGTTTCCTTAAGATTGTTGCTCAGAATTCCTTTTCAGTCAATTCAAGGGTTTCCTGCTCTATCAGGTCTGGTATTTGAGAATTATCATATTCCTATGGTGGTGTCATATTTTGTTTTTTTGTTTTTTTTGGTATCTCTGGTATCTACATTGCTGTCTGGTCATCTTGTCGAGCAGGTGCTTCTTCTATTACTCTGGAGTAGGTTTTGAGAAAAGAGACTCCCTTCTGTAGACATATTTTACACTGATGGTTGAATAGGGTGTTTTAGTATTGGTTCCAGATAGACACAGAAGTGTAGCCTCCAGGTGGATGTTAGCCCTTATTCTACATTGGAGTAAGTGCCACTGAAGCCAGTCTTTTCTAAAAAGATGTGACAATCCTCAGTGCACATAAGTATATTAACTTACGAATGACATACCTAAGCTACTACATCAATATCATATTCATTATAATACAGGAAATGGGCAACAGAATGAGGTAAAAACATACATTCACAACAATGGCTCTTCTTACTACTCCCCATCTTAGGGACTCCACTGAGCACTGGACAAAAGGCAAGGACTTAAGTCAGGTGTCCAGGCAGCATGAGCTGCTGGAGGCTGAAAAATGGGTCAGGAGCCCATTTTCCCCCAATGACAGAGGCCAGATGTTCACTTGCTCCAGGAACGTACACAGGGAGGAATCTCTGACCCTCTCGGGGAATATATCCACACCATAGTCTAGGATAGCAGGAGAAGGACCAGCAGGGACAGCATCTCTTACAATTTCTCTCTACACAGCTATTCTTCACATTTGCAGTCCAAGACTCAGGAAAGGACTCAATATGCAAAAGCCACAGAAGAGAATGACAGCTCATAAAAGAAACACCTCCCCTTTCATGCTGTGATTTATAGAAGAACAAGATCAATCATTTTGAAATGTTTTTACTTGGTTACTTTGTTATAGAGAAGAGTCAATGGCCTTAAAGCAAAGACACCGTCAAGCCCAGTGTACTCCTCAAAGAATTTCAATTTTTCTATTTTTGGCCCTGCCTGGAAGATGAAATCCTGAAAGACCCTATCTAGCCCCTGCCCTGTGGCTCCCTCATCCCTCCCATGGCTCCTTTTGTCTTTGTTCCTGGTCCTGTGTGCTGGAGCCTGAGTTCAGAAAAACACACACCCAAGAGCTGGGAGAGACATCCCTCACCCTGGCAACACAGCCACACCACGGTCCTCAGGAAGACTGACCTGTCACATATGGTTCCAGAGCTTTTGGTACCAAACTTCTTGCCATTTTAAGGTCTTCGGCAGAGCAGCTCCCTGATTCCAGCCCAC
The DNA here is from genome assembly GCF_000696425.1 of Galeopterus variegatus. Lineage (NCBI taxonomy): Eukaryota > Metazoa > Chordata > Mammalia > Dermoptera > Cynocephalidae > Galeopterus > Galeopterus variegatus. Next base: position 99,522 of record NW_007726959.1, read on the forward strand.
AAGCCATCCCCATCCGCTTTAGCACTTCTATGTCATCATGGATTTCAAACGTGTTGTCAAAATTAAACAGATACTCAAATCTGAAGGGGAAAGGTACGATTAGAAAGAGGGTCTTCCAGATGGACAGAGCACATGCTGGCTTAGGGCTCAGGGCAGGACTGACCCACTGCCCCTAATCATGCCTGACCTCCCCCAGGCTCCCTGTCATCAGTGGCTCTTTACAGAATTTACAAGCTTAGAAATAAACGACACAAGAGGTCCAGGTAACACTGTACATCACTGTCCACACCCTAGAGGCAGGACCTGTCCTACAAAACAACATGCCCAGTACACACAGCACTGCACCCACAGCTCAGTGGCCGCCTGGCTCCATCACAGGGCAGACAGCAAACACTGGCTGTTTGTGCAAAATTTCAAAACTTGTTCTAGTGAGTTTTATCTTCCTTAAAGAGAGATGCCTACTCAGGGAAATCCTTTCCCATCTTCAACCTACTTGTCATTAGAAATGCTGCAGTCGATGACAGTCTTCTTGCTGGTATTGACAATGATGAAAGGCAGGTGGATGACAGAGTTGGGCGGGGGCGGCCGGCTAGCCTGATGTTCTGCCTGGCGGTTTCTCTGCACCAGGTTCTTAAAGGCAATTTGCTAAAAAAAAAGAGGAGCCGTTGACACTGGCAACGCAGTCCCACCAGAGCATGATCCCTTTTCTCCGTGGAGTTCTCCACAACCCTCCATGCCAGCCAGACAGAAAGGGACCGGCACCAACAGCCAGCACAGACCTCTGAGGCCTGGGAAGAACCGCACTCGGGAAACCATGTGCTCAGAGGACTGAGGACGAGCAGATGCAGAGCATTCATATCGTTCAGACAGAAACGGCCTCCGACAAAGGAATTAAGAGAAAAACACTGACTGCAGAAGTTGAATTCCTTGCCATCCTTTGCTTCCTGTTGGAGATCACCTGCACTAGTCCTACCTACAGGGTGATGGCCTTTGAAGGTCTTAGACCTGAGCCTCCAGAAAAGTGAAAACACCAAACAGTCCCTGTGCTGGGAAGGGATTTCTCCTGTGAGGGAGTGGGTTCTACGAGGCTAAACCCAGCGTTCAGTGCACTGAAATGAATATTTCCCCATGAAGATAACTTCCTTGCTGTTAACTTAAAACCAGACAATTCCCTTTCCCTCCCTGCCTCGCCGAGCCATTCCCACAGTGGCAGGTGCTGGGCTGCCGAGGTCCTGTCTCAGGCGAAGGGGAGCAGCAACCTCACATTTAAAAAGCAGCTACAACATGCTATGAACACAGAGAGTGAACAACTCATTCCAACAGGGGCAACTGCATGGAAGAAACTGTGAGTCCAGGATATGTGCCACCACCCAGGGTAGGGTGTAAGTCAGCACCAGAACTGTGGGTTTTTCAGATGTTTCTTGGTGCCTACAGCACTGCCCAAGCAGTCCTGGGCTGATCCCATAGGGAGGGGCCTGAGCACTCCGGGACACCGGTTCCTGGATGCCTCTGCTCAGCAAGTCCATCAGGGTTTGAGTAGGTAGGCGAGGCCTTCCCGTGCAGCCGACATCCTCAGGGGTGGGCACCGCACCAGAACCTGGCCCTCTGGCCCCTCCTGAAGTCAGAACCCCTCTCAGTGCCTCCCACTCCTACCCTGTGTGCAGAGGCTACAGCTCAAGCAGCTGCCTTTTGCCCTCCACAATCCTCTCAGGCCATGGCCACACACTCCTACAACCAGGACCCCTGCACCCTATCTCCACAGGCTCAGCACCATCCCCTCCTGAGAGATTCTAGCACCCCTCAGTCAGGGGACCAGCCACGCCGTGCAGCTAATGTCACACACAGAGCCCACTCGCCTGCACCAGCCACTGACCAGGAGTTGTCAAGACCCACACACACCGAGCTCACTACACACCCAAACATTGGCCCAGTACCCGATGCTCAGCGCATGCTTAACACTTCTCTGAAGGAATGACATTAAGTGCTACTTCTGTGTGCAGCCATCTCTCCTGCTATTTAGACACTTTGTGCCACAGGACACAGGCTCTTGCACACACACAAACTCTCTGGGAACAAGGCCCATGTCGCTGACAACTCCTATGTGACATGAGCTCTCACACTCAGAATCTCAAAGTAGGGATTTTATTTACCGTGCAGAAGTATAACCTACTGCGAGACATTGCTGTTGAAGGACTAAATTAGTAGAATAACAATTACCCTGCCTCCGATGGTAAGTATCCTGTTACCTGTAGAATAAGTTCTTGAAGTTGAGACTGTTTCTGCTTTATTCTTTCAAGTCTTCTCTGTCTCTCCACCTTCAAAAACAAACCACTGATGCAAGAAACCATCACAGTTGTTCCACACAGCATATTTAAAAACCCACATCCACACTACTTGGCACCTAAGTATGTCTGTGCCAAAAACCTGGAATTTAACCCAGAATACAGCATGTGCTACAGGACACAGGCATTTCTCTGTGATTTCAAAACTACACCTCTCCCTTCTCCTCTCATTTGTTGGATCGGCTATGGTATTTAAAAAAAAAAAAAAAAAAGATCCCACAAACTTGACTCAAAATTAACGTGCATTATAGTTTAACACACTTGGTCTGGGCCCACCACTCTCCCACCTCCCACAGACGAGCATCTGTGGAGCCCAGCTAAGATGGGAAGCAAATTGCATCGATGCAGATGGGAAACGTCCTCACCACAGAGGCTGAGAAGGGCATGATGTCTGCCATCTGCCCGCCAGGCCCATGCCGGGCACAGAGGGCACAAGGGCATGTGGCCAAAGACCCTTTAAGTGACCAATGATGACAAAAACGGGTGCTTTGGGCAGAACTGCTCTTCGACACAAAAGAAAATAAGTTAAAGGTGCACCTCTAAATTCTGACATTCCTGAGCCGAGTTGGTGGGCAGACCAATCCACTTGATTTCCTTCTTCTCCTTGGAGATGATGTTCATGGCCATCAGCACGTTTAAGGCATCGTACACTCGCCGCCTTATGTTCTTCTGGTCGTAAGCCTGGGGACACAGAGTGTCAGTGTTTCAAATGAACCAAAGAGTGTAGGTGAACATCTAACAGTTTAGGCCATGTCCCCGTGCTCGAGGAAGCACACAGCGAATTCATCTGCTGGAACAGCATCAACATGTCCTCATGAAACCACATCATCTATGGGACAAGATACAGCTGGACAGACCTTGCCTCTGTGTGGGAGGAGCTGAGGGGGGCCTTGGGTGGTAGAGCCCAACAGGGGACAGGGGTGTTTCTGCAGGGAGGCACACACAGGGCCAGGACCCAAGCGCTAACACACTGGGGGACAATGGAACAAACACTGTGCCAGCAACACACCGCAAGCAGGCCACCAAGAGCTCTTTTATGCTGTACTTGGTGTGCTCTGTATGTCTGCAATTGCTTCCAATTTTACAAGATGAGCTATGCCATGCCATTGAGTTCTGCTACCCCTGGCCAGTCACATGCCCCACCTGGCACACACTCACTGATTCATTTGGTAGAATGTGGTTATCGGCAGCACTGAACTCCGCGACCAGCTCGTCTGCCACTTCGTTGTAGGACGTGGTCCCTTTCCTCTGCACCTTCTCGCACACCTTCATGGAGAAATGCCGCAGGCCTTTGCCGTTCTTCTCTCCTTTCCTGTTGCGTTTCCTTCAAAAACACAAAGGAAAAGGTAAATGGCCACTAGCATTCCTGAGAGCCAGCTTTGAATCAAGACACACTTTTACCTAAAAGACCTAACGAGCTACACAAAAAGGGCCCAAGTCCCACGGGTGCAACAGATATCACATGAGCAAGCCAGGATTTCCCACCACCCATGTCACAGGAAAAAGGTTCCATCTCAGACATTGACAGGTGTCCAGTGTTTTTAAGGTCAGAAGATGAACACTTATGAGGCCAGATCATGCATCTGTGTCTTCAAATGTCAAGAAAAATGGGGCAAACATCCAGAAGGACGGGAATCAGTATATAAATGATACATATCAATACACTCAGCACCACTGTTCCAAAGACGTCAACCAGCATCAGGAATTACAAGGCGTGTTAGTGTAAGAATTTTAGGGCAAATTTCAGCAGGCTGTAATTTACATAAGGCAAACGCTCACATGATAGCAGGTGCCTCAGACCATGAGGGAAAATCCAGATTTGTAAACTTAAAGTCACCACATCAAGGAAAAAGGTCACTCTAAGTTTCTAACTGGCTAAGTTTTGGAGACTGATAATTTCTGCTTTAGAACGAATACAGACTTGGTTTTACAGCTTTGTGTTTATCTGTTTGTTCTGAAGGAAAAACACACAGCTGACTTGGAGTAAAACTGTTTCCACATCAGACTTTGCTTTAGTGGAAGTGGCAGCTGTGCTGGGACCGTCCGGTGGGGCCGTAACCCAGGGTGCATTTAGGTGAAATTCAGTGACAGTGGGTGAAATCCATCCCATTTACACCCAGTGCAGACAATGAAAAGTTTCACAGTTACTGTGGCATGGATGAGACCACCTTCCTCCTCTTCTTGGCCGAGAGCTACCAATATCACACCAGACACTAAGAGGGGCGGCGGCCGCCCACAGCCGACTTCTCCACTACTGAGAGACAGTGTGGTCTGTGCTGGGCACGATGGGACGTTTTCCAATCCAGTTACATGGATTTAATTAAGAGCTCTGAAATCAATGCACATGGGAGCCTGATAGCATGATCATGTAATACACGTGGCTGCAGGAGAGCTGGGGGTGACAATTCTAACAATTCTGCGACTCTGAGGGCTGGAGGGGCAGTGCTCACCCGGCAGACCAAGGTGAGGAGTCGGAAGGCTGGTTCTGAGAGACAAAGTGAGTGTTGGGGGTGTGTGGGCTTCCTACCACGATAGTGTTTGACGCTGCAGGTCTCTGAGGCGTACCAATTACCTACAGTCAAAAAAGACAATTCAGAACAATCAGAAATCTCCCACATTATGACACTGCCACTTTCATCATTTGTTCATTATCAACAGCCACTGTAGAATTTCATTAACCACAGAGTGAAAAAGAACAAAGATAAAGTAAACACCCAAGAGCGGACACCTGTGAAATACTGACTGGTATCACCGCATGTGGTCTGAGCATGGCCTCACTGTGACATGCTGACCGGTATCACTGCATGAGTTCTGAGCATGGCCTCACTGTGACATGCTGACCGGTATCACCGTATGTGGTCTGAGCATGGCCTCACTGTGACATACTGACTGGTATCACCGCATGTGGTCTGAGCATGGCCTCACTGTGACATGCTGACCGGTATCACCGCATGTGGTCTGAGCATGGCCTCATCTTCCCTCTGCCAACCTTAGGCATCTTCTCCAATTAAACAAAAGCAGCAAGAAACCTCAGACAACCCAAGCAAGCCAAGGACAGAACAAGGCACACCTCCAGTGGCCACGAGTGACCATCACACTGCACACGACACACGAAGACGTTCAAGGGTGTGACTGGGATGGGGAACAGCAGTCCTCAGAGGGAACCTAACACGCTTCTGTTTTTCCTCACACCTCTTCCACTTCCTTTTAAGGATAGGGATAGAATAAAACTGTATCCTTCCTAAAAGGAGACCAGAAAACAAAGAGAGCGTTCAACAGACACAGGCACAGGGTGACAGACATCTGTTTCCTCCACCAGCTCCACAGGCGGCACCCATCGTCTGTCTTGAACTGGTGCACTGGGTGCCCATCCTGATGGGCCCCTTTTGGGGGGATCCCAGCACTCCAAACAGCATCAGGACAAGGAGAAAAAAGGGTAATCAGCACTGAGAGCAAAAAGCCAGTGGTTCCATTCACCCCCATGGGGTTTATGCACCTGAGACAAGGGAAGCTCTCGGGGGGGGGGGGGGGGGG
>NW_007726959.1:106397-110236 GCF_000696425.1 Galeopterus variegatus
GGGGGGGGGGGGGGGGGGGGGACATTCAACTGACCCCGAAGGAAGGACAGGCCCACTGCAGAGGCCAACCCACCAGCCTCACACACACACGGCATGTCTGGGGCATCTGAGAACCGTGTCTTCATTAAAGCAGTGAGTACTTGGTTTGTCTTTTGATGGCAAGGTCTTATCATTTTAGTACCATCAATTAATCTTCAAATGTTAACATCCAGGGACACATAACATTATCTTGTATAGCCAATTAAAATTTCAACTTTTCAAAAATCTTGTTTCATGAAGCTATCTAAATAAGAAACACTATTTCTCAGTAAATGTTAGGTCATTCAATTTACTACAAACCAAAGTGCCTTAGCGATTAAACTGCTTAAGTGGAATGAGGTTTCGGTTGCTGGGATTAGAGTTGGACTCCTGAATGCTGGGGGCCCCCTCACCAGCTCAGGTCCCTGGGTTATTTTAGGCTGGATGCTCCCCAAGCTCCACTTCTTAGAGGGATAAATGCATTACCTGCTGTGGCCCTGGGAACAGCTGACAAGGCACTTTCACATTGTCACTAAGCCCAGATCACCTCTCAACCCATGAAAAGAAAAACACTTCAACCGAATTTTCATTCTTTTCATTTACATTTACATTTAAATATAAACGTATATTTACATTTCAATCTTCAAGGATGGATAAAGAATCATCAGAGTGTTTTTCACACTAGGGATGACCCCTCAATTGTAGGCCATGAACTCAATTTAGCGAATTTTCTGAAAAATGAAACAAGGAAGAAAACAAGTCTCTCAGGGGTTCATGACACTCTTATGATACTTTTGCTTTGTTCAATAAATGTGCGCATGCACTAGTGGGTCTCTGGTCACAGCAGAAATGCTAAAGGCCTCTGCCCAGGCCCAACATCCTCTCTTCATTTCGGCTGATGACCCTGGGGGGCAGACTGCAGACTGAAATTACAGCTCTGTGCTGGGCTCCTCACACACCACCCACAGGCACAGGAGCAGCTCCTAAAAGCCCTGTAAGCAGGACATCAAACGTCTCACGAGCCCACGCTTCTCTTTGAGAGTCCTGTGACTGCATGAGGCACTGATCTTGGCCCCACAGTAGATGACCGTCACTGTGGTCCCTTACTACAGCTATCACTCCAGTCAGGAGCAAACTACTCAAGTACAGATGCTCCTCAACTTCGGATGTGTTATGTCCTCATCATAAGCTGAAAATACCCTGAGTCAAAATGCGTTTAACACACTTAACCTACTGCACACCACAGCTGAGCCCGGGCCACCTCGAAGGTGCTCAGAGCACTCACGCCAGCCTGCAGTTGGGCAGAACGCCTGTTTTATAACAGTATGCTGAGTATCTCATGTAATTTACTGAATACTGTATTGAAAGTGAGAAGCAGAACCGTCGTATGGCTACTTGAAGTACCGTGTGTACCAAATGTGTAACGCTTCCACATCACCATGAAGTCGAACCATAGTAAATTGGGACCGTCTGTACTCTGGAGAAGAACAGAAAGCCAGAGAGCAGGTACACAGCACATGCTCAATGGTGCTCCTAACTAGAACAATCTTTCCTGGATGGCAGGATTCAGCACAGCCTGTGGGCACCGAGACGCACTCAGGGAAGCAACTGCTACAAAGGCGAGTCTACCAGACGCTCTTCCGTGAGGTCGAACCATAGTAAATTGGGACCGTCTGTACTCTGGAGAAGAACAGAAAGCCAGAGAGCAGGTACACAGCACGTGCTCAATGGTGCTCCTAACTAGAACAATCTTTCCTGGATGGCAGGATTCAGCACAGCCTGCGGGCACCGAGACGCACTCAGGGAAGCAACTGCTACAAAGGCGAGTCTACCAGACGCTCTTCTTACTGTCCTGTTTGAGGATTTCACACGCCAGTCTTTGTAGACGACGGGGCAAGTGCCTTTCCCACACAGCGATCCCGCCTCGCCCCCAGCTCCATGTGCCTCCGGCCACTGGCCGTGCCTGCCCTCACACCTCTCATCTGCTGCTCCTCGTCCCGTCGGACACACATGGAGATGCCACAGGAGCTCGTTAGCACAGCAAGCAAAGTAAGAGCCAGCATCCGACGGCCTGGGCAAGTTCTCCCAGAAACACAACCTAGAAGCTTCCCTGCCTGACTGGCTCCAGTGTGCGTGCCCCTCTTGGTGGGTCTGATGGCTGTGAGCTGAGCCGAGCACAGGCAAGCAGTGCAAGCACAGGACGTTTTCTACCCCCCTCTTACACACACAGAGGCGGCCACTCAGCATTACTGATTCTTTGCACTACCCACCACAAGCGATGGCAGAGCAACAGACACAGCAGTGAACCGAAGCCAGGGGAGGGCATGTGAGGCAAGGACCAAGGAGAAAAACAGAGACCGACTAAGGCAAAGGCAGAGATGGCCTGAGGAAGAGGAGAAAGCGAGCTGGGAACGGAGCTGAGGGCTCAGGCCTCAGGAAGGTGGAAAGTAAACAAGAGTTCAAAAGCAGCAGCCACATCAGCCAGAGGGGCTGGAGCAGATGACCCCGGGAGGGGCAGATGCCGCAGCACCCCAGGAGTGCTGCTGGAACTGGAGACAGGGGTCCCACACCGGCTGGCTGGCTTCCATCTGCACCTGAAGTTCAAAAGACGGAAGAGCCCCACGAGCAGGCCCACCTGCTCCTCAAATTTAATGACCGCTTCTCTGGGAGGATGGAAGCACTAGTGTCCACCCTCACGTCACCCCCAGCCCCTCAGACATGAGTCAGTCTCTTCTGACATCACTGTCAGGATCAGAGCTGCTGTCAGAGAACACGCACAATGTGGCTTCAACCCAGGTCTCCTGACCCCAAGCTCCTGCAGTTCCCACAACATACCCTGGCCAGTGAAAGACCTGAGTATCCGACCACGGAGGACCTGGCAGGACCCCCACCTTGCCTAGCACTGTCGCCCCAGGAGCCAACCTCACTGGCTTTGAAGCAACCCTGGTGTTTTAGGCACCCCTTCCTTAGTCTACTCTCAGGACACAGTTTTTCACCTTAACTTCACACACACTAAAAAGTAGAATTAAAATCATCTCAGTGTATACACTGTGTGATTCCACTTATATAAAGAATCAAAAAAAACAGACAGAAGTAAACCACAAAGTCTACAGAGGTATAGTCCGGTGGTAAAACTACAAAGGAAAGGTAGGTTTTACCATAAAATTCTCCTTTTGGGGAAAAAGGGTTGCAGTTGGGAGAGAGATGGGGGAGGAGGACTGCCCCACACTGTCTGCCACCTGGGGTCCTCACAAAGCCTACTGTTCTGTGTGCTTTTTTCTGTGTGTTAGATTTTGCACTATGACAGGCTTACAAAAATCTTAATGCTTCAAGACTCTTCTATAGTGCACCAAGGCGACATTCTCAGAATCTGACCTCAGAAAGCACCCAGCCCAGTGATCAGTGAACATCACAGGTCTTGTGACTGCCCGCAGGTTACACTGTCACTCACATGTAAGGCTTAAGCCTCCTCTCTCATGTCAGAATCAACTGGTCTGTTTTTTTAAACCTTTAGTATAGAAAAAGGTTTAACAGACATTTGCAATTTATCAACTTAAATTCACATCAATGGGATTTTGCAAAGCATAAAACAGCAATTACTAGCTGCACCCAAAACAATTTAAGCCAGTAATCTTTCAGATTGATCAAGTTTAAAATGCAACAATAAAATAATCCTGTTAATTTTCCTCCCACCTATTTATAATGGCAATAAAAATGAAACTGTTGGGGCCGGCCTGTGGCTCACTTGGGAGAGTGTGGTGCTGATAACACCAAGGCCACGGGTTCGGATCTCGTATAGGGATGGCTGGTTTGCTCACTGC
>NW_007726959.1:110848-123012 GCF_000696425.1 Galeopterus variegatus
GTGCTGATAACACCAAGGCCACGGGTTCGGATCCCGTATAGGGATGGCTGGTTTGCTCACTGCGTGAGCGTGGTGCTGACAACACCAAGTCAAGAGTTGAGAACCCCTTACCGGTCATCTTAAAAAAGAAACTGTTGCTACAATTAATGAGGTTGATTCACCAAGCTAAGCTCTGCTATAAAATAATATGTAGTACCTGTAAAATCAAACTACGTGAATTATAAGGTGCAACAGAAACTGGAACCTTTAGCTTTTATCCAAATGGCATGTACTACAAAGCTGTGACATGCCAAACACTGTGGCAGAACTTTTACAGACTCAATAATCCACTACAATTCTGCAAAGCGAAATTTTGTCACATTTTCCTGGCAAGACACTGAGCCATTAGAGCTGCCTGGGATTTGTACACGGCTCAGGCTAGCATCAAGAACCCATTCTCCGCACATGCAGCAATGACAAATGCAACCTAACAAGTCATGCCGAGGAAAGGGGTCTGTCTCATTCCCACGGGGCCAGAGACGTCCGCAGAACCCTGCACCCACAGCCCCTCCCTCTCAACACTCAAACACTAAGATCTGCTACAGGGACTGAGAGAACTTCAAGTGTATTTTAATAAATGGAACAGCAGGAATGAATTTAAAATAAAGACTAAAGAGTGAAATTATCACAATATCTGGTGTGTGGTCATTGTTCTGAAGAAAACATGAAACTTACACAAAAAGGAGACGCCCCAGAAAGAGAGTGGCAAACGGCCCAGCACAGAGCTCCTGCTGGGGCAGGGGAACACCTGAGAGATACCCAAGGGACACCTGGAAGACACGTGAGGACCACCTGGGCAACACCTGAGAGATACCTGGGGGACAACTGAGGGACACCTGGGGGACATCTGAGAGATACCTGAGGGATACCTGGGGGACAACTGGAAGACACGTAAGGACCACCTGGGAGACACTTAGAAAACACCTGAGGACCCCCTGGGGAACACCTGAGAGATACTTGAAGGATACCCGAGAGATTCGTGAGGGATACCTGGGGAGCACCTGAGAGATGCCTGAGGGACAGCTAGGGGACACCTGAGGACACCTAAGGGACAACACCGCACCTCTCATTCCGAACACAAGTTCTCTGCATACCCTCCTGAGAAGACACACAGCCTGCGTGGAGATGGGACAGCAGCATAGGCAGAGAGGGGTGACGGGGGCCAGCGGGGTGAAAGGTGCCCGGTATGGGGAGGGGGCACAGCCAGGGGAGAGGGCACAGTGGGGCAGGTAGCAAGAGTGTGAGAGGCACTTATGTTACCAACACTCAGGACCTGGCAGGAGGCCCCACAGCAGAGGCCGCAGCCCAGGCTGACCAGGAAGGGCCAGAGCATCGTAAGACAAGGCAAGAGGCCTCGCATGGCCATGCATGAGCATCTCTAACCACAGGCTCCAGGTAGAGGTTCAACCTGCCCACCCAGCTCCCAGGGGCCAACTCTGACCAAGGAAGGCTCCAGGATTCTACATGGGCTCCTCTTCATATCCAGAGCCCACTAGAGAGGAAAAAGAAAGCCCTACGAGGACAGAAGGGGACACTGGTAAAGAACAGCACTAATGCAGCCACAGTCCCACATCCCACTTGGCCGAGGCGTGGCCTGCAGTGGGACCCAAGAGAAGCACACAGCCTCCCTGCCCTGGCCACCTGCACAGCATCCAGCCCACAACACAGCAGCCGCCCAAGGAAGACATCCTTGTCACACTCAGAGCTCAGGACTGGAAGGGTAAGGGAGGACACGGAACAGGACGGGGGCGGCTGCCTGGAGACACCGGTGTCTTGTCACCTGCTTCCAATCCCCTGAATGCCCACAGCATCAGCCGCCCGGTTCCTGGGAGCATTGCACGGGGCACAGGTCAGCACTCTGAAAGACAAACCCCTGCACACGGGGAGGCACCATCACCCTCACCGAAGAAGGTGAAAAGTCAGCACAGCCTGCCAAGAGCTCCTGGGCAGAAGGAAAGCCTCGCACTCCAAACTGAGCCAAAACCCAAGCGCCCCTGTGGACTCTGCGGGCTGGGACAGCCATCAGCTCATCAGATCCTGGTCCGTCTGGGTGCCTTACCACTTGCTGGGCGACGTTGACATTGGACTGTCCAAAGGTTTTTGGCAAGAGCTGCTTCCCCAGCGTGTTCACTGTGGATGGGTGGACAGCCACAAGGGACACCACACCTGCAACACAAGGACACAGAGGTTCAGGAAGACGATGCTGTCACCGTTTTAGATCTACAGCTCAATTGCAAATGCCTCCATTAAGCTTAATTCTCAATTACAAAAAGAGGTGGGGGGGGGCGATGCTGCACTAACCCAACTCACCTGCTCTCTCTGAAGCTCTAGCTGCTCCCTGGGCACCACTAGGATTTGGGTGCAGGTGCCTTGGGCGTATCACACCTGCCCCAGGCCCCTCTGTGGCTGTCTACACAGCACGTGCTGGTGGAACCACGTAATCCAGAAATAAAAGCTCTTCAAAGTCTGTGATTCCAGGACAATTAGAATTAACTTTTAACCCAACATTTCTCAATATAGTTGAAAAACTAGTTCAGAAATCTAATAATCCACTTTTCCCTAAGAAGGAGAATCACGTATTTCTGTTTCCCGGAAGAATGCTTGTGAGAAAGCTGCTGCCTCTTTAAACACACAGACAACCCTCAAAGACCGACAAAGCAAGCGGGAAAACCAGCCTCTGCAGAGGCTCAAATGTCTACTTCTTCAACAAGCACACGCCAAGAAGGTCTACACACCCAGCTCCACTCTCCTGGGGACATGACAGTGAATGAAAATCATGACATGTTTTACTTTACATAATAAATAGTGAAATAAAGTAGAAGTGATCAAATTCAAAACAAGGCATTAAAGGGCTGAGAAAAAGAACAGGTGCTACACCTTGGGAAATGAGGTGGGGGGGCGTACTAGGGAAAGCCCTGGAAGGGGAGGTCTGTGTGGAGGCGAGGGGCGGCCCCAGGGCAGGCGGGGCCATGGCACAGCCATGACAGCTGGGAGCTGAGCTGAGCAGATGCCCACACCATGCTCAGAGCGGCACAACACCCTCAAGCGAGGAACGAGATCGACTTCTGGGCCATTACCGCATCAGGAAAGAAGACACCCCTGTCCTGGCCAAGCATTTGGCCCCTCTGGCCTAAGAAGACCAGCCTTAGGGGTCTGCCCACCCATGTGGGTCTCGGGCAGGGGTCAACACCAGGACACTTCCCCTTCATTTCCTCCAGGCTGGCATCACAGTGACCTCCAAACGATCAGCAAGACTTTCAAATACATCGTCTTCAATTTAGCATAGCCTGAGGTTTCATTTTTGGGATCCTTACAACCCGTTCATTTTAAAAGAGTTTATTGCTTTTTACACATTTTAAAGAAGCAATAGACTTCTCTGAAATGCATTAAGTAATGAATTTTGCTGCTACATATGAACACTTAATAAATTCTCTTAATAACCTAAGTTGACCAAGACATAATTAGGAAGTTACTAGAAATATATTCACCTTTTAATTAACTAGGTAAATATTAATATTTTTACCAACCAATAACACATATTTAAATTATTTTATGTAACTAAAATAAGATTATCTGCTGGAATTTTTATTTTCTTCCAAAAATATATATTTGTATCTTAAGAAAAGCAAATGTTGACTTTTTAATTGTTTCTTATATGTGAAAGGCAGTTTTATTTTAGCATATTTAACAAATAAAAACTGTACATACTCAAGGTGTATGTTGATGATCTGATATACATACACATCATGTAATGATTACCAAAGACATTTTTAAAAAACAAAGTTATTTTACTTTGCAGTGAGTGACTTAAAATAATTAGACAATTAAACACTTCTCAGATTCACACACAGATAATAGTGAGTTTCCAAGAATATTGGGTTAATTCATAAAAAAGAAAAGATAGTATTTTGTTTCTTCAATTTCCAAATGATTCCCTAATTTTAATGAACGTGAAGAAGGAAACAGACCTCTTCAAGTTCACAAAAGCTGTGGGGACGTCAATCAATTCCTATTTTGTACATCAAACACATGAAAGTCACAACAGGCATTCACCCTGTGTGGCCTGACCTGCAGACCAGCCACACCTCCCGTCCACTGCATAGGATGACACAGGATCTTGGGTATAAAACAACACAATCTGAGATTCCCTTTTCTGCCCAGCGGGGGTTAGCAAGCAGGACAGTGGGGTGTGGAGTAGCAGGCACAGAGCAAGACAGAAGTGGGATTGAGACCCCCAGGAGGGTGGGCCAAGTCTGGGCTCCATCCTCCCATCTGCTTGACCCATAGGCCAGCAGCTGGCCTGTCTACACCATCTGCCCTACCAACCAGGGTCTCTCCCTCCTGACCTGTGAGGCCAACGTGATAAAGGTCTGGGGTGGATCTCTACAGCTTTTTCCATCCAGGAAAGAAATAGGCAGAGGAAAGGGCCCCCCTCTGGTACTCGAGCAGAATGAGTGAGTCCACACAGAAATTCCAAGGCTCCTTAAGCTTCCCACCTGCCCCACCAGCCACCTAGAGCCTGAGCCCCACATCAGCTGCAGGGGAGGGGCTTCTGAGACCCTGAGGACTTGCCCTCCAGGCCTGGACAAGAACCAGCAGGAGGAGCTCTGAGCAGTGTCAAATCCAATCCCGCACAATCCAGCATGTCCCTGTGTCAGTGTACAAGGCCCACACAAGACAGAGAACAGGATGTGTGCACGAGAGCCTCGGGCGCGTGCACCAGTGACAGAAGGGAAGGACACCCCGAGGATGAGGAATCCTCAGGGTAAAAAGACCACCCACCCCAGTGCTGCAAACAGGCCTTCACGGATGGGGGTCGAAGGGAACCAGCCCACCCACCCAGTCATGGCAATGCCCCTCCTTTCTTTGGACACGCCCTGCACATGGACCCATACCTAAGTACAGACTGGAAGGGGCTGCCAGTTTCTAGGGACTGGTGCTGGGTAGACGTCTTGTTTCTGAGTGAGAAACTTTTTAAATACAACAAACAACATTACAGACACTCATTCCAGCACAGCAGTCCTCTCTTACCCACGGGGGACACGTTCCAAGACCCTCAGTGGATGCCTGACACTGCAGAGGCACCAAACCTTAAATATACTGCTTTCCCCTATACATACATATCCATGATAAGGTTTAATTTATTAATCAGGCTCCACGGGGGACACGTTCCAAGACCCTCAGTGGATGCCTGACACTGCAGAGGCACCAAACCCTAAATATACTGCTTTCCCCTATACATACATATCCATGATAAGGTTTAATTTATTAATCAGGCACAATAAAAGACGAACAATAACTGGTAATAAAATAGAACAATTATATTTGTGTTCTCTCTCAAAATATCAATATTTTCAGACCACAGTTGACAGCAGGTAACTGAAACCGCAGAAAGCGAAACCATAGGTAAGGAAGGACTACCTTACCTAGAACTAACTGTTATCATTACCATATTTGCTCCAAGTTTCCTAAAGAAAGAAGAGACATAAACAGATAAAATTATAGTCCTCCAAGATCCTGATCCTCAGCCGCAGCCACAGCCCAGCTCATCCCTCCCACTCTGCCCCACCTGCAACTATCAGGGCCTAGACACACTCAACTTTAAAATTTACATGTACATGTTTGTGGGGTAAGGTGTGTTGTTTCCATACACACCTATGCTGCATATTCACTTAGGGCAGACAGCACGGTCTCGTACCCGGTAGGCCACCACTTCTCCCACTGCTCTCCCCTCCCAGCCTCTGGTAACCATTATCCTACTCTCTACTTCTATGAGCACCACTTTTCTTCTTAAGATTTCACATATGGGTGAAATCATACGGTATTTGTCTTTCTGTGCCTGACTTACTGCAATTAACATGGTTTCCAGTCCCATCCATGTTGCTGCAAATGACACCAGTTCTTTTTACAGCTGAGTAGTACTCCATTGGGTCTATGTATCCACAGGGTTTTTTTTTTTTTTTTATGAATTCATCTGTTGGTGGGCATTTAGTTTGATTCCATTTCTTGGCTATTGTGAATAGTGTTGCCATGAATATGAGAGAGTAGGGTCTTTTTTTTTTTTTGTCTTTTATCTTTTTCCGTGTCCGGCAATGGATCGCAACCCTCAGTGTTGCCCCCGTACCGGACCGGGGACCGGCAACGGGATTGCAACCCTCGGTGCTGCTCCCGCGCCTCGCTCAGCCAGTGAGCGGGAACCGGTCTGTATGTGGGATCCGAACCCTCGGGCGGGAGCGCCTCCGCGCTTCCCAAGCGGCGCACTTATCCAGTGCGCCACCGGGCCGGCCCGAGAGTAGGGTCTTTTTAATGCACTGATTTCATTTCCTTTGGGTGTACACCCAGGAGTGTGAAAGCTGGGTCATAAGGCAGATCTATTTCTAGTTCTGAGGAAACTCCATACTGTTTTCTACAACGGCCGCACCAATTTACACTCCCACCAGCAACGTAGGAGGATCCCCTTTTCTCTGCATTCTCACCAGCATTTGTTATTTTCTGTCTTTTTGTTAACAGCCATTCGAACTGGGGTGAGATATCTCATTGTGGTTTTAATTTGAATCTCCCTGATGATTAGAGATGTTGAGCATTTATTCACGTGCCTGTTTTCCATTTGTATGTCTTCTTTGCCCATTTTTAAATTGGGTTGTTTCTTTGCTGTTGAGTTCCTCATATATTCTGGATATCAGTCCCTTGTCTGATGTGTAGTTTGCAAACACTTTCTCCCATTCTGTAGGTTGTCTCTTCACGTTGTTGACAGTGTCCATTGCTGTGCAGAAGCTTTTCAGTTTGATGTAGTCCCATTTGTGTATTTTTTGCTTTAGTTGCCCATGCCTTTGTAGCCTCGCTCAAAAATGCACTGCCCGCTCCCATTTCATGTAGTACCCCTATGTTTTCTTCTAGTTGTTTCATAGTTTCAGGTCTTAAATTTGGGTCTTTAATCCATTTTGAGTTGATTTTTGTGTATGATCAGAGATCAGGGTACAAGCTTCTGCATGTGGATGTCCAGTATCCCACAACCATTTATTGGAGAGGCTGTCCTTTCCCCATGTGTATTCATGGCAATCAGTTGGCTGTAAGCGTGTGGGTTTATTTCAGGGTTCTCTATTCTGTTCCACTGGTCTAGCTGTCTATTTTTAAGCCAGACCATGCTATTTTCGTTACTACAACTTCATAGTATATTTTGAAGTCAGGAAGTGTGATGCCTCCAACTGTGTTCCTTTTGTTCAAGATTGCTTTAGCTATATGGGGTCTTCTGTGGTTCCACACAAACTTTAAGACTGTTTTCTTCTATTTGTGAAGAACATCATTGGTATTTTGATAGGGATTTACTGAATGTGTAGATTGCTTTGGGCGATATGGACATTGTGATGACAATTCTTCCCACCCATGAATGTGTGGCATCTTTCCATTTATTTATGTTTTCAATTTCTTTCACCAATGTTATAAAACATTGGTTTTCACTGTAGCTTTTTCACCTCCTTAAATTTACTCCTGTGTATTTCATTTTTTTGGTAGCTATTGTAAACCGGACTACTTTCTTGATTTCTTCTTTGGCTATTTCATTATTGGCATATATGAAGGTTAAGTGATTTTGTGTGTTGATTTGTATTTTGCCACTGCATTCATTTATTATTTCTGATAATTTTTTGGTGGAGTCTTTAGGGTGTTCTGTGTATATGATTATGTCATCTGCAAATAGAGAGTTTGACTTCCTCCTTTCTGATTTGAGAGCCCGTGTTTGCTCCTGCCTTATCATGCTGGGTAGAACTTCTAGTACTATGTTGAATAAGAATGGGGAAAGTGGACATCCTTGTCTTGCTCCAGATCTTAGAGGAAAATCCTCCAATTTTTGTCCAGTCTATTTGCTTTGGGTTTGTCATACATAACCTTCATTGTGTTGAGATACATTCCTTCGACATTTATTTTTTTTTTATCATGAAGGGGTGCTGGATTCTTCAAATGCTTTTTCTGCATTTACTGAAATGATCATATGATGTTTTCCTTCATTCTGCTGATGTGATCTATCACATTGATTTGTGTATGCTGAACCATCCTTGCATCCCTGGGATGAATCCCACTTGACCACAGTGAATGGTCTTTTTAATGTGTTATTGAATTCAGTTTGCTAGTATTTTATTGAGGATTTTCACACCTGTGTTCATTAGGGACATTGGTCTGTAGGTTTTTTGTTGTGTCTTTTTCTGATTTTGGTACAAGAATAATTCTGGCTTCACAGAATGAGTTTGGAAGTATTTCCTCCTCTTCAATTTTGTGGAAGAGTTTGAGAAGAACCGGTATTAGTTTGTCTTTAAACATAAGGCAGAATTCAGCAGGGAAGCCATCTGGTCCTGGCGCTTTCTTGGCTGTGAGACATTTTACTACTGCTTCAATCTCATTATTTCTTATTGATCTCCTTAGGTTTTCTGGTTCTTCATGATTCAACTATGGTACGTTGTATGTATCCAGGAATTCATCCATTTCCTTCAAGTTTTCCAGTTTGCATATAGTTGCTCACAGAAGTCTCTTATGACCCTCTGTATTTCTGTGGTATCAGTTGTAATGTCTCCTTTTTCATTTCTGACTTTTGAGGGTTCTTTTTCTTCATTGGACTAGCTAAAGGAGCTAACTACTGATTTTATTTATCTTTCCAAAAACCAAACTTTCTTTCATTGATGACTTGCATCATTTTTTTAATCCCTAATTTGTTCATTTCTGCTCTGTTCTTTGTTATTTCTCTCCTACTGATTTGGGGTTTGGTTTTTGTTTTTCCAGCTCCTTGAGGTGTAACATTAGATTGCTTACTTGGAGTCTTTTTTTCTGACATTGGCATTTATTGCTACAATCTTCCCTGTCAGAACTGCCTTCACTGTATCCCACTGGCTCTGGTATATTGTGTTTTCATTTTCATTTGTCTCCAGAATCTTTTAAAGTTCCTTCTTGACTTCGTTGAACAAACTCGTTGTTTAGGAGCATATTGTTTAATTTCCATGTCTTTCACTTCTAGTGTCCCTTTTGTTGTTGATTTCAAGACAGTTGACTAATTTTTTCTTTAAACTTGTTGAGACTTGTTCTGTGTCCTAACGTGTGGCCTATTCTAGAGAATGTTCCATGTGCTGTGGAGAAGAATGTGTGTTCTGCAGCTGTTGGATGAAATGTTCTATAAATGTCAGTTAGGTCTAGTCAGCCTGCAGTAGAGATTAATTCTGATGTTTCCCGATTAATTTTCTGTCTGGATCATGTCCTTTGCTGAAAGTGTAGCATTAAAAAAAAGCTACTACTGGGTTGGAGTCTATCTCTCTCATTAGGCCCAATAGTATTTGTTTTATATCATAACTGGGGGTTCTGTAGTTGGGTGTGTATATATTTAGAACTATTACATCCTCTTGTTAAATTGATCCCTTAATATCATTATATAATGACCTTCCTTCCCTTTTTCACTTTCCTTGGCTTGAAGTCTATTTTATCTGATATGTTAGCTATCCTGTTTTTAGGTTTCCATCTGCATGAAATATCTTTTTCCATCCCTTCACTTTCAGTTGCTGTGTGTCTATTGGTTAAGTGAGTTTCTTATAGGTAGCATACTATTGTTCTTGTTTTATAATCCATTCAGCCATTCTGTGCCCTCTAATTGGAGCATTTAATCCGCTTTCATTACAGTTATTATTGATATATATGCAATTGTTACCGCCATTTTGTTACTTTATTTCTGATTGTTTTTTGATCTTTTTCCTTTTTCTCAGTCTTACTGTCTTCCTTAGTGATTGAGTGGTTTCCTCTAGCAGTGTATTTTGATTTCTTGCTATTTTTTTTTTAGTACGTCTCACGAGCTTTTGTGTGATGGTTACTGCAAGGCTTACGAAAATCATGTTATAGTTATAACAGATTATTTTGGACTAATAACAACTTGTGATATCTGAGGAAAAAGAAAAAAAGCAAAACCTAGTCTGTGCTTTGGCGTCACCCCCTGCTTCTTAACATTTTGTTGTTTCGTGTCACATCTTTTAGTACTGCCTTTCTCTTATTCGGTTGTTGTATACATTAGTGTCTTCTTAGGTTTGTCCTTTAGTCTCCACACTAAGGATATAATTGGTTTATTCACCACTCTTATGACTTTAGAATATCCTGAGGTTGTCTGTGAATTTAACTTTAGAAATGCATTATGTTCCTTCAAATGTTTTCTTGCTGCTACTTAGCACTGTCTTCTTTCAACTGAAGAACTCTCCCGTTAGCTTTTTTTTTTGGTCTTCTGCAGAAGACTTTATTTCTTCCTCATATTTGAAGGTAAGTTTTGATGGATACAGAATCCTGGCTGACAGTCTTTTTCCTTCAGCACTCTGAATATATCATCTCGTTCTCTTCTGCCCTGCAGGGTGTCTACTACTGAGAAATCCGCTGAGAGGCATATTGGGATTCCATTCACTGCTGCGTGTTTCTTCCCTCTTGCTGCTTCTGGTATTCTTTGTCTTTGGATTGTGATGATTTGCGTACAGTGCTCCTCCTTGGACTGAATTTGATTGGTGGTCTCTGAGATTCCTGTACCTGGATGTTGTCACCTTTCTCCATATTGGGAATTTTCAGTTATTATCTCCTTGAACATGCTTTCTACACCTTTCCCTTTTTCCTCCTTTGGGTATGCCAATTACATGAAGGTTATTTTGCTTATTTACTTTTTATTCTTTTTTTTCTCCTCTGAATCATTTCATATGTTCTATCTTTGAGCTCACTGATTCTTTCCTGTTTGATTAACTCTATTGAGTTTTTCAGTTCAGATAATGTATTATTTCCAGAATTTTTTTTTTTTTAATTCAATTCCTTTGTCAAGTTCCACATTCTAATCCTGGATTGTTTTCCAGATATCATTTAATTTTCTATCTGTATCTTCTGTGACTCCCTGAACATAGCTAAGAGGGTTGTTGTGAATTCTGTCGGACATTTCTTAAGTCAGCTGTGCTTCTGGGTCCATTGCTGGTACACTGTTTCCTTTTATGGTGTTGTATTTCTCTGTTGTTTCTCAATCTTTGTGTCTTTATGCTGATGCCTGGGCATTTAAAGAGACTGCTGCCTCTTCTAGGTCTTACAGGCATTCTTTGGTGGTGTTAGACCTTTATTGGTTAATATCAGAGCTTTTTCTCTGGTCTGTGGTATTTTTCAGTTCTGTGGTAGATTAATAGCTACCACAACCACTTAAACTCTACAATGGAACTAATTTGCTGTCTTGTGATTAATTCCAGAATTGGGAGCACTTTGTGTGAGGAACAGCACTTGTGCTCTTTGCTTGAGCTAAATTGCTGCTGATTCTCTGGGGAAGGCCTTTTGCGCAAATCAGATTTTAATTGTTGGCTTTCGCATTAGTCTATTTCTGTTGCTTATAACATAAATACCCAAAACTGGGTGATTTATAAAGAAACAATATTTATTACTTATAGTGTCACAGGCTGGAAAGTCCAAAAGTCCAGGAAACACATCTGGTAAGGGCCTTCTTTGGTGGTGGCTTTTCAGCAATGCAAGGGTCTCACCTGGTAGAAATGGTGGAGCAGAGAGAAATAGTTCTCACGCACTCCCCTCCTAAAGCCCTCAGAACCACACCCCAACCACCATTATTAATCCATTCACTATGTCATGGTCCTGCAATCTGATCACCTCTTCAGGGCTCGGCCTCTCAAATACCAAAATAGGATTTCCATCCTCAACAGTCACAGTGAGGATTTAAGCCTTAATGAGGTTAAAGGGAGCATCCAGTCTACAACAGGCTTTTAACCACTTTTAGGGCTTATGAGGTCAAATACACCTGGGCTGAGTGGAAATTCTGGCCCAGAACTGAGTCTTTCCTGCAAACTGCACCCCCTGCAGTTCTACAGCCCTGTCCAGACTCCACTGAGTGGGCATGTGCAGATCAGCTGCCCACACTGCGCTCCAATGTTCCCCCACGGGCCAGCCTCCCCCGACAAAACACTTCCTGTGAGGTGAGCCATGTACAGGTCCCTTGTGATGCCTCAGACTGGTCCCTACTCCCTCTTGCTGTGGCTCCTTCCACCTTCACAAACTCTGTGGGTCTCTCCTCCTCTTCCCCCAAGCTCTAGCAGTCCCAGGTTGACAGTCTTTTTTTTGGGGGGGGGGGGGGGGGGGCC
>NW_007726959.1:124012-152866 GCF_000696425.1 Galeopterus variegatus
TGGGGGGGGGGGGGGGGGGCTGGCCAGTACAGGGATCGAATCCTGGACCTTGGAGTTATCAGCATCACACTCTAACCAACTGAGCTGACTGGCCGGCCCAGTCTTTGCTTTTTAACAGTTGTAGATTGATCAGCTGGGGAGGAGAGTAACACTGGGGACTGCATATTCTGCCATCATGATGTTATCACTCCATTTTTAATTCCTTTCCAGGCAAATACATAAACCTGAAAATAAAAGTCATTTCTGTGTGACTTTAAAATTTAGAAAAAGGTGTGTCTTATACATATTCTGCAATTTTGCTTATTGTTTTTGAGACTTATCCATATAGATCTAATTGATTTTCTTCAATGCCATTATGTTATTCCACTATAATAAAATGATGATATGAATACAGATGTTCTATAAAAATGCCATTTGTTAGTACTTGCAGGTTTCTCACCCAGGGGTCCCAGGTGGTCTTCTGTCCCGGGACTGGCAGCAGTGCCTCCGAATGGCCCTTCCAGTCAAACATACCAACAGCAGCTAGGTTGTCCCTCCCCCAGCCTCTGCCAAGTGTCGACTCAGTAAGACTGCTCACTTTTTGTCAATCTCAAGGGTAAAAAGATATTTCACTTCTGTTTTAATCTGCAATATAAATTAGAATGCTTAACAAATTTTCCTGATAAAAAGACTGCTATACACAATCTTTTTATGGTGAGTTAGAGGATAACATTTCAACCACAAAATGACACGGCCTAATATTGTTTAGCCTGTAAAATATACCACAAAGCCTTTTCCAAAGGAACTATATAAAAAAATATTTTCAAATACAGTGATCCCTCTGTATCTGTGGGCTCCACATCTGTGGATTCAACCAATCACAGATCAAAAATATTTTTTAAAAGTCGTATCTGTGCTAAACATGTATAGACTTTTTTCCTTGTTATTATTCCCTACACAATGCAGTATAACAACTATTTACATAGCACTTACATTGTATTAGGTATTATAAATAACCTATAGATGATTTAAAGTATATGGGAGGATGTGCATAGGTCATATTCAAATATTATGCTATTTTATATCAGCAACTTGAGCATCCGAGGGGGTTGCTGGAAACAATGCTCCACTGATACCAAGGAACAACTAGAAAATTGCTCTATTTTATTATTAGTTACTGTTGTCAATCTCTTATGACTGCTTTATGAATAGGGAATTCCTTTCCTGACAAGAAAATTCGTTAAGAATATATATGGTCTGAACTGTTACAAGACATTAACAAAAAAAGGATCCTGAAAATATTACATTCACATTTTTTATAATTATTAATCATATTCCATTAATATCTACAGGTTTAATATTTTCTTAGAAATAATTTTAACTAAACATCTTTAAATTTTCAAAGCCTAGTTAATGTTTTAAGAGTTATACTTTTGCCCATCATGCTAGAAATATCTTGTTTGCTAATATGGCTGATGGAGTTTGGATGTACTGTCCTCCCAGAACTCATGTGGAAATTTGATCCCCAATGTGACAGTGTTGGAAACCTACTGAGTCATGGGGGTGGATCCCTCATGAATGGATTAATGCTCTCCCTAGGTTGGGGGATTAATGAGTGAGTTCTCACTCTATTAGTTCCCATGAGAGCTGGCTGTTTAAAAGACCCCAGCACCTCCCCTTTCTCTCTTGCTTCCTCTCATTACGTGATCTGCTTGTACCCACCAGTTGCCTGGCGCTTTCCGCCATGAGTAGAAGCAGCCTGAGGCCCATGCCAGATGCAGCTGTCCCGGGATCATAAGCCAAATAAACCTCTGTTCTTTATAAGTTATCTAGTCTCAGGTATTTGTTATATCAACACAAAAATGGACTAATACAGAAAATTGGTACCAGAAGTGTGGTGTTGCTTATAATAAATACTTGAAAATGTGGAAGCGGCTTTGGAACTGGGTGTTGAGGAAAGGCTGGAGGAATTTGGAGGAACAGGCTAGAAAAAGCCTAGATACTAGTGAAAGTTTAGAAGACAAGAAAACCAGAGAAAGTTTTACAGACTGGTTAAAAGGTGGTGAGCAGAATGCTGATAGAAATATGGACTGTAAAGACCATTCTAAGGAGGTCTCAGATAGAAAGAAGTTTATTGGAAACTGGGCAAAGATCAACTTTGCTATGAATTGGTAAGGAACTTGGCTGCATTGTGTCCATGCCCTAGGACTTTGTGGAAGTTGGAACTTAGGAGTTGTGAACCAGAATATGTGGCAGAAGAAATTTCTAAGCAGCAAAGCATTAAGGAAGCCACATGGCTACTTGCAACAGCCTACGCTGAGTTATGGCAGCAAAGGCATGACATAAAGCCAGAATCTAAAAGGGAAGCAGAGTGTAAAAATTTAGAAAATCATGCAGTCTGGCCATGTGGTAGAGAAGCAGAGAGCACGCAATGGTGCAGCCCAGCAAACATTAGCTAAGAAGATTAGTACAAAGAAAGGAGATTATCAAGAGAAGGGGAAAAGGGCCCTGAAGGCATTGCAGAAGCTTCTGGGGCCAGTCCTTCCATTTCAGGCCCAAAGACTTAGACAGACAAAATGGTCTTGGGGAAAATGCCTGAGGCACCCTCAAAAAGCTCACTGCTCAGGACCACCTTGGCAAGCTGCTGCCAGCAGCAGAACCCCAGCTGCTTTGGCTGCTCTAGCTATGGCTAAATTAGCCCTAGGTGGGCTAGACCTGCAGCTTGGGAAAATACACGCCAGAAGCCTTGGTGGCATCCACACGGTGGTAGGTCTGCAGACTCGCAGAATGCTAGAGCTGTGGAGGCTTGAGAGCCTCCGATTTCAGGGGATGTATGAAAAAGTCTGGGGGCCCAGGAAGAGATCTGTCACAGGGCAGATTCACCGCAGACAACCTTCACTAGAGCAATGCCAAGTGGAAACGTCGGGTCAGAGTTGCAGCAGAGAAACCCCAACAGCGCCATGCCTAGTGGAGCCGTGGGAGCAAGACTGCCGTGGAAACCCCAGACCCGTGGAGCTACCAGAGTGGAACACCAGCCTGGGAGTGCTAAGCTGTGGTCTGAGACCAGGAAAACCACAGGAGCAGAGCTGCTCAAGGACTTGGGGACCCAACCCCCACAGCAGCATGCAGAGGAGGTCGAACATGTAGTCAAGGTACATGATTTGCCAGCTTTTGAGATTTAATGCCTGCCCAGCTGGGTTTCGGACTTGTTTGGGACCTGTTACCCCTTTCTTTTGGCCATTTCTCCCTTTTGGAATGGGAATACGTACCCTATGTCTGTCCCACCACCAATTCTTGGAAGTAGATAACTTGTTTTGAATTTCACACATGGAACTCTGAACTTTGGACTTTTGAGATGAAACAAGTTAAGACTTTGGTGGAAAGTATTAGCATTTGAAAAGACTTGAGTTTTGGGGTGCCAGGGGCAGAACGTAGTGGATTGAATTATGTCCCCCCAAAACACATTGAAGCTTGAATTGTGTCCCCTAAGTTTTATGTATTAGAAACTTAGCTCCCCCTGTGACTATAAAGAGGGTGGGAAATCCTATTATGGTAATTGTAAGGTGGGGCCTTGAAGAGATGATTAGGTTATAGGGCCAGGCAATGGTGAATGGATTAAAAATGGTGGTCTGGTCCATGGCTCTGAGGGCTTTAAAAGACGAGAGAAGAGAGTCTGTCTCTCACTCTGCTCTTTCTGATTCCACCATCTTGCAATGTTAGACTTCTGGGTCACTTTTGCCACCACCAGATGGACTTTAGACTTCCCAGCCTCAGAAACTATAAGCAATAAATCTCATTTTCTTTATAAATCACCCAGTTTCAGGTATTCTGTTACAGCAACACAAAACAGACTAATACAATGGCCAAAGGATCTCCAGAACTAGCTGCTTTGTGAGCTTGTGCCTTTACAGTTCTGCCCGCAGCAGCGTCAGTGTGCAGCAGAACAGCTAAGACAGACCTTTCTTCTGTGTTCAGCCTGTGTCATCCCTGCTAGGATGCCCACCCCCACAGACATGCTGACACCTTCCTGTCTCACCAGGTCTGCTCAGACTTAGGAAAAAGGGGCTCCACAGGTAATTCTCACTTGAATCCAGACAGAGGTAGGCACAGTCCAAGAGCTGCTCTCTGGCAATATCAGAATTCCTCTATTGTGCAAGCCACACATCCATGATGCTCATATGTGGCTGGCATGTGGCCGGGCCCTTTGGCAGGACACATGCTGTATTAGTTCATATCTACCGTTTATAACAAAACACCTGATACTGGGTAATTTCTAAAGAAAGAAAACTTGTCTCTTACAGTGTGGACACCAGGAAGTCCAAGATCCAGGAAACACATCTGGTGAGAGCCTTGTTCGTGGTGGTGGCTCTAGAGTGATGCAGGGTGTCACATGGAGAGGATGGTCTGAGCAAGAGAGAGCTGACCTGCTCACTCACTCTCCTTATGAAGCCATCAGAACCATACCCAGGAATGGATCGATCCACTCACAAGGACACAGTCCTCACAATCTAATCACCATTTAAAGACCCCGACTTTCAGTTACCATAATAGGATTTCCCACCCTCTTAACACTGTCACAACGGGGACTGAGTTTCCAATACATGAACCTTTGGGGGACACACCTGAGCCATAGCATTCTGCCCCAGGCCCCCAAGTTCATGCCCTTCTCACAGGTAAAACATTCATCCCACCCCCAATTTTAACCTGTTTCAGCTCAAAAGTCCAAAGTCTCATCTGTGAAATTAAATTGTCTACTGACAAGATACAATGGGGGACAGGCATAAGACAGAAATTCTCATTCCAAGATGGAGAGATGAGCCCCAAAAAAGCAGTGACAGGTCCCAAACAAGTCTGAGACCCAGCAGGGCAGGCATCAAATCTCAAAGCTGGTGAACAGCCTACCCTTGATTCGATGTTTGATGTCCTCTGCACACTGGGGTGGGGGTTGGGTCTCCAAGTCCTCAGGTGGCTCCACTCCTATGGCTTTTCCCATCAAATGCCACGCTTCAGCCCTTGCAGGCTGGCATTGCACGCTGGTAGTTCTACAATTCTGGGTCTCCACGGTGGTCCCACTCTCACAGCTCCACTAGGCAGGGGTTTCTCTGCTGCAACTCTGACCCCATGTTTCTGCTCAGCATTGTTCCAGGGCAGGCTATATGTGATGAATCCACCCCTGCAACAGATCTCTTCCTGGGCCCCAAAGCTTTTCCATACATCCTTTGAAATCTGGGTGGAGGCTCCCAAGCTTCCACAGCTCTGGCATTCTGCAAGCCTGCAGACCTAACACCATGTGGACGTGGCTGAGGTTTCTGGCTTATATCTTCCAAAGCTGCACATCCAGCCACACCTGGGGCCAATTCACCAATGGCTGGAGCAGCTGGGGCATGGGGAGTAGCACCCCAAGGAGGCCCTGGCACTAAGCCCGTGGAGGGCACCTCAGGCCTGTTCCCCCAAACCATTCTGTCTCCCCAGGCCTCTGGGCCTGTGATGGGAAGGGCAGCCTCCAAGATCTCTCAAATGCCTTCAAGGTCTTTTTCCATTCTCTTGACGATGCCTTCTTTCTGTCTTGATCTCCTTAGCAGGAAGTCATTGGGCTACACCCTTGGTTTCCTCTCCCAAAGACTCCTTTTCACTCTTTACGTTGCCAGGCTACGAGTTTTCCGATTTTTTTACCCTTTGCTTCCCTCTTTACATCATGCCTTTGCTGCCATAACTCAGTATAGGCTGTTACGAGTACCCACACGGCTGCCTGAGTGCTTTGCTGCTTAGAAATTTCATCTGTCAAATACCCTCGTTCATAACTTTTAAGTTCCACATTCCATAAAACTTTTGGCCATGAACAGAATGCAGCCAAGTTCTTTTTGCAACCCTATAACAAAGGTGACTCTTGCTCCAGTTTCTCATAAGCTCTTCCTATTTCCATCTGAGACCTCCTTGGTGTGGCCCTTACTGTCCATATTCCTGTAAGTATTCTGGTCACCACCATTTAACCAGTCCCTAAGACCTTCCAAACTTCCCTGGTTTTCCTCTAAGCCCTCACCAGAATCTAGCCTTTGTCTAACCCATTCTTCCAAATTCTTACAGCCTCTGCCCATTACCCAGTTCCAAAGCTGCTTCCACATTCTCAAGTATTCGTTATGAGCAACGCCCTACTTCTTGGTACCAATTTTCTGTATTAGTCCATTTTTGTCCAAAGTATGGACATATACATGCACCAAAATACTACACACATGTTTAAGTATATGTTCTCACTTTTATTTGTGCACTTAGGTATGGTTTGAACTGATTTTCAGTGAGCATGTATCATTTTTCAAGTATGACCAGGTGCAGGCAGACAGACAGACATCCCTGAGATCAGAGACATACTTCCAGCTGCGGTCTCTGGGACTGGCATCTGGGGGCAGGGTCCTGGGGCCGGGCAGGATTAGACTCGTCAGGAAGGAGTGCAGAAGGCAGCCTGGGACCCAGAGGCCACCCAGGCGCGGGGGCGGGGGCCAGCCAGGAGCTGCCCGTGACAGGCAATCTGGGCAGAATCCCATCGGCACTGCAGAGCCTCAGAAGCAAAGTGAGCAGGAAAGAAAGACAAACCGAGGCACAGAAAGTCTGAAAGCACTGACACTCGCAAATGGTGAGGATGCAGAGCTGCTGGAACTCTCACCTGCTGCTGTGGGGTAAGAAACGGTGCGGCCACTGCCACCGGTCATACGACCAGCAGTTCTGCTGTTCAGCACCTGCCCAAAGCAACGAACGCACACAGCCACACATGAGTGTGCATGCATACGTTCACATCAGCATTTGCTATTGGTAAAAACTCAGGTGCAATCCACGTGGCCACAACTAAAACAGCCACGTACAATCTATTGTCTAAAACTCTACATCAAGGGCTCCTGTCTCTGGGTGTCTGTGGATGAAAGACGTTGCAAGTTTGGTGCCTTTTTCTGGGGGAAAAGGAGCTTTTTGAGTCTCCCAGGGTCTGGTTCAAGTGTCAATATGATGAGGCTCTATCATCCAGTTATTCAACTCACACAGGCCTATTCCTAGATAAATCCCTTCTGTATGTTACTCACCTCCACTGACTCTGCTTCTCCGGAGATCCCTGGCAGACATGGGGGCTCTGGAAATGGAGTGGTTGCAGCTGCAGCCACAGCAGCAGCAGGAGGAGGGACACAAGAGACCTCGAGTCAACCACGGTGCTGGAGGCCAGGACCGGGGCAACAGCAAGCAGCACAGGTTCCCAGCAGGAGCCCAATCCTGGGTCTAGCTTAGTCTCAGGAGCAGCACAGGGCACCAGCTCTTAGACAAGGAAGCCCCATGAATTCCCGTGACTGAAAGGAATAAGGAATGCATCTGACCTGAGGGCCTGAGCGCATGGTGGACTGGCCTCAGGAACAGGGGACTGGGGAGCAGTAAGCTAGCAGGTCCCTGGCCAGGTTGCCCTGCACCTGGGCTCCAGTCTTATTCTACCCTATCCCCCCAACCTTCCCCACGTAGACAGGTCCTGCCCCTTCCTCAAGATCTGATTCAAGAGATGCCTCTCTGGCATTTAAGCTGGTGCCAACCCTTCCCAGGCTCAAGCAAACAACATCCCAGTGTGGATGAGCAGTGAGACTCCACTGTCCTTCCAGACACTGAAATATTCTCTGGAGAACCTGACTAGTGCGCTTGAACAGAAAATGTCATGCCTGAGATTTCTGAACATGATATATGTTCAATTAGCTACACTAAACCCTTTCTTAAGCAATCCACAAATGCTACGGAGCATCAGAGTGAGAAGCTCGCAAACACTTAACCCTGAGGGGGTTGTGTATGTCTGATCACCATCCTTGGAAAGCAAGCAGTTTTCAGAAGCTGGAGCATCTGAGCCCCGCTGGCACCAAGAGGCTGGGGGTGCAGTGCAGGCTTGCTCAGGCCACAAGTTCAAGTCCTCTGGGTCCCTCTGCCCTGCACCAGGAAGAAACAAGAGCAGGACACAGGGATGGGCTCTGGGGAGGTGTTTGGGCCTGACTCCAATGCAGCATACGGCCAGAGGCAGAGGACGAGGCTGGGCTCTCATACTAGTGCTGGCATCCCTCTGCCCTGCACCAGGAAGAAACAAGAGCAGGACACAGGGATGGGCTCTGGGGAGGTGTTTGGGCCTGGCTCCAATGCAGCATACGGCCAGAGGCAGAGGACGAGGCTGGGCTCTCATACTAGTGCTGGCAAAAAATGAGTAATGCTTAAGCATAACATGAAGCTGTAACCCTCCAGGCCTCTGGGCTTCTGGTCTGGCCAACACAATTGAAGTGGACACTGAGGCTTGGAGCCCTCACATTGACCACCTGGCTTTCTGCAAGCAAATTCCTCTTAGGACAAAGTGAGCTTTCCCTCAAGTTTCTCTCAGCAATATCGTAATAAAATGCACTAAAACTGCCCTGACCAAACCACGACCACGCCACACTGCAGCCCAACAAAGGGCCAGGTGTCACACACCGGTGCTTCAAGGATGTGTGCCCTTCCAGGCCAGCAGTTCCGTCCAGGAGCTTATCCAGGATGTAACTGGTGAACACAAATGCACATGCTCACAGAGCTTATCTGAGTCACTCGAGGAGCAAAACTGAAATTCTGCAGACCACTGGAGAGAAGTGGCTTTAGCCTCTCCACCTGACCTCCTCCTCAGATTCTTCAGAACTATCGAAACACGCATATAAAAGTCACTGATGCAGGAAGTGACCCACTTCATAGGAGGTGCACCCATGGTCCCACTGCAGATCTTCCTTCTGCCCTGAGCAGCATTTGTGGGCACAGGCCACAGAGGACACTGGAGAGCCCGCACCACAGAGCCCACACAGAGGACACTGGAGAGCCCGCACCACTCGTCAGGTGGAGGAAGTGCACGCTGTCTGATTTTCTTCCTTACACTTTTCTACATTTTCTGAACTTTTGTAAATAGTACACATAACTTAGTGATCAAAATAAACAAAGCCGCTGGTGTGTATGTGCTGGTATGAATGTGATGTGGGCCATCCCGCCCACAAAGGTTCCCACAGCCAGAAAGCCA
This sequence comes from Galeopterus variegatus, assembly GCF_000696425.1. Taxonomy (NCBI): domain Eukaryota; kingdom Metazoa; phylum Chordata; class Mammalia; order Dermoptera; family Cynocephalidae; genus Galeopterus; species Galeopterus variegatus. Next base: position 133,029 of record NW_007726959.1, read on the forward strand.
GCCCCTCAATGGGAGTTTCCACAGTCAACATCGCAAACTCAAATACATCAAACTTCACACATGTATCAACAGACTCATGCTTCCACAACAGGCTCCCTTACCTTTTCCAGGACTAAGGTTCTGGTCTATGAAGACCTTTAGCTCTCCATTGGCTTCAATTAGACCGGCCTGCAGAAATAACAACAGTAATAATAAGTACAGCATCTGAAGGAGCTACAAAGCTAAAGTTGTTAACAAACCACCACTATCAAAGGGATCTACAAAATCACATCATAAAAAGACAGAAAGTCCACTGTTATGTAAACGACCCGAGCAACCCCAGAAGAACACCAGGTCTCAGGGCAACGTTAATGCTGTCATCACCTCCAGTGGCCCAAGCAGCACTGTCTACTGGGAAACGGTTATGACTTGGAGAGTCCACATGAGCATTAAAAATCGAGAAGACATTAACAACAAAGGAAAATGCCTGCAATAGACTGTTACAACGAAAGGCATCACGTATTGACACAGAGCATAAACACAGAGGCAAACACATTAAGAAGGAATCTTACCAGAACTGTCAACCACATCCTGCTCCTCTAGGAAAGCCAGTGAAAACGTTTTATTCTCTTCTGATCCTCAGCAAAATGTCAATCCCAAGTGGGAGGGCTCTGTGGCCAGAGCCCCCTCCCAAGAGGAATGGCAGCCCCCGGGAGTTACATGTTTACGGCTCACGCATGTGTAGTGCACAAAAGCGCCTGGGTCAACTGTGTAAGGACGCGCATCTCAGGCAGCGGGCCTGGGAGACAGGGACAGAGTTCACTGACTTCACTGAGTATGAAAGCAAACAGACCAGATGGGCCCGAACACACTCTTCCACAGGAGGGATCATGGCACCAAGTTCTGCCCCCATGGTGGGACTCCAGAGGCAGGCAGGACACTGACTACAACTTAGATGCTGGGCAGTTCCCGGACTTCTCTAGGGGACGAAGAGAGCAGGGCTGCCCTGGAGCTCCTGAGGATTGTGGCAAGATCGCACCCAGCCAGGCTAGAAAGGCCACCCACGAAGGGGCTAACAGGATCAAACCAGTTCAAGCTGCCCCTTTCCAAGCCTCACTGTGCCATGGGCACTGCTGCAGCACCTCCCGGAAGACCTGGCGGGAGGAGGGTGAGTGTGACTGTCATGCTGCCCATCCGGGCTGCCTGTTGCTGGATGCGACATAGCGCAAGGCAGCCGCACATGGTGCCTGCGGGTAAGCGTAAGAGCAATGTGGGCCCTGCACCAGCCAGGAGCCAGATACACCCATGAGGAAGCCGCAAGGACAACAGCTGAGAGGAGGAACCTGGCCACCTGACGTAGTGCCAGCACGCAGAGTCAGTGATGGTGCATGTGCAGCCAGTCACCAACCACAGTGCCCCACAGGACGAGGGGCAGAACTCTGTGCTGGGATCGGTGGGTGTGCTCCAGGTACAAGGTCACCACGAGAGCACGCCAGATCCAGGCCACACGGAGCCAAGTGGCTAAGGACAGGTAACTGAGGCCAAGATATTAAGTCCAGGTGGGCACAGCCAGGAGATCAAGGGCAGGATGTCAACACAAGTGGGCCAGGCCAGTTTGGTGAGGCCAAGTGGATACATGAGGAGGTGGTGCAGGCCAGGAAGTCGGTAAGGCCCAGTAAGCCCCAGTGAGAGATGCTAGGAGAGCGAGGCCCAGCAGTGAAAGCCAGCGTGTAAGGTCAGGGCGTGGAGGTCAGAGGGTTAGGCAGAAGGCAAGGCCAGGCACGTAGGGCTGGCTGAGCACAGTTCAGTGGTTACCACCAGGCGGGCATGGCCAGTTTTACAAAGCCAGGTGAGTAGGACCAAGAGGTTAAGGCCATATAGGTAAGGATAGAAGGTTCATGAGGCCAGGTGTGAACTGCTTGGAGGTGAAAGCTTCATGTATAAGGTCAGGACATTAAGGCTGGGTGGGTAAGGCAGGAAGGAGCTCAGGTGGATGTGGCCTGCAGCTGTGACAGCATGTCACCCATGCTTAGCTCCCTCCACTTCAGCTCTAGGCACAGCGTGGGTATCATCACCACCATGGTGACGGACTGGCAGTCCCACCAGAGGCTGCCACCTTCTCCCTGCTTACCTGCTCAGCCTCAAGGCCACGCCAGCCCCAGCACCTACAGGCCACAGATACCCTGAGCTTTTCCCCAGGGCAACCCCCATACTGAAACTCCACGGCAGAGTCACGCTCTGGAGTTACTGTGCAGCCGCCTTCCTCGTTCTCCTTGCCCACCTCGACCAAGGAGAAAGAAGCGCTGCAGGAAGTTCAGGGTCGGGGATGGGATATGGGAGGCAGCCTTGCTGCATGGGCAGGAGCGGCTTTCCCTGGGGGCTGCATCCGCGCTGCCCTTCCCACAGTGGCAGTGTTCAGCGGACACCACAGAAGCAGCGCCTGCTGCTGCCCATGCAAGAGTTCTCCTGCTCAACAGTGGGACAGGCCTGGAGGCCATGGCCCAAGAGCCCAGAGCAGGGACCACAGCAATATTGAGCTCACGGCACTGGATGAAGAGCACAGGTCACCTTCTGCCTGCCCGGGAAAGCCTCTGGCAGCGTCCTTTACTGCCCCCCTATGCCCAGGCTGGCACCGTCCAGCCACCACCTCCTCCCACCCCCGACACCCACATCGTCCAGCCGCCTCCTCTCTGACGCCCATGCCCACACTGTCCAGCTGTGGGGACAGGTTGCCTTGTTCAGGGGCTGCGTCCTTTACTGCCCCCCTATGCCCAGGCTGGCACCGTCCAGCCACCACCTCCTCCCACCCCCGACACCCACATTGTCCAGCCGCCTCCTCTCTGACGCCCATGCCCACACTGTCCAGCTGTGGGGACAGGTTGCCTCGGATCTTCTGAGCTCTGGTCCCATTGTCTCTATGGGACAATACAACCCCCAGTCACTGTAGGAAGGAGACTCACACCTGGCTCAGGGCCTGTCCTCCCAGCCACCCCAGCAGGCCCCGGGGTAGCCCCTCCTCCAGGAAGTGCTTCTTCTCTGACCACAGCCCACACTTCTTGCCCCTGGCCAGGAGGGGATCGACACAGACCTTCCTGGGAGTCTGCGTCTGGATGAGAGGCCACCTTTCTCACAGTCTCGATATTGTGACATGAAGCTCAGAGGCACGTGCACCAGCACCTTCAGCCAGCCAGGTGGGACCAGAGATGGGAGTGGCACCCACCCACAGACAAGCATGGACACCGATGACACAGCTAATATCTGCAAACAAGCATCATTTTGTTCCAGGAAAATCCTCAAAATAAATTCCTCTTGCTTATACTCTAAAATTGTGCTTCTGTCTTTTGCACTACAAAAAGAGGTTACATCAGGAGAGCTGGCGGACACCCGAAGCCTGCAGCGGGGTCTGCTGATTTCACTGACCACACGTGCAGGGTCCACTGGACACCTGGAAGCAGCTGTCCCCCTAAGAGCTCCCCCACCCTTTGGCTCGCTGCAGTAAAACTACTCAGGGCATCCAGGGCAGGCTTCTCAGCGGCAGCACTGTGGACCCTGGGCCATCCTTCACTGCAGGGTATCCAGCAGCACCCCTAGTTGTGACAACCAAAGTCATCTCCAGACACTGCAGAATTGCCTTGGATGGAGAACCACCGACACAGACCCACAATTTCTGGGGCTACAGTGCCCCTAAAACAGACCTTTGCTCCTGAGCTGTACAGTAAACAAAGACACACCTGGCTACATTCTCAACCCAAACTTTCAACTAGGAACATGAGACCCAGAAGACAGGAAATCTGACCTAAAACGGAACCCAGCAGTGGGCTGTCGTGGCTGCCTATGAACGCCTATCTTGGGTACCAACTCACCCCACTGTGAGTTTTACAAGCACAGAAAATAACTGTTTCATAACACAACGTGTGTCACAATCACAAAGGAAATGCAATCTCTCCTTTCCACAGAGGAAATCAGAAAACAAAAGTACCACCTACAACTATTTTGTTCACAGATAATCCAAAGAGCAGTAATACAAAATTTTCTACAAACCCACACCGGAGGACAGTGACCTTCTTACTGAGACATGACCTTGAGAGGAAAACTTGTTACACCTGAACCGACACACCCTTGACCACTGGGGGTGGATGAGGCAGCCAGCATCCAGGTGGGCTCTGCGAGGGTCTGAATGCTACGTCCCTCCAAAATCCACAAGGTGAGGGTGTTGGGAGATGGGGTTTTCAGGAGATGATGAGGTCATGAGGGTGGGGCCTCCTGAATGGGATCAGTGCCCTCACCAAAGAGGCCCCGAGAGCTCCCTGGCCCCTTGCCCCTTGTGAGGACACAGTAGGAAGGTGCCGTCTGTGAACCAGGAAGCCACCCTCACCAGACACCAGGTCTGCCACTCCTTGACCTTGGTGTTCAGACTCCAGTGAGAAAGCAATGTCTGTTGTGTGTACGCTGCCGGGTCTGTGGTGCTTTGTTATAGCAGCTGAGCAGACTAAGCCAGCTCCCACCTCCTGATACATCTGAGTTGTCCTCTCCTTGCTGAACTGACTTTAGCCACCCACTGGGTGTGGACATGATGTCATGGCTCCTGAGGCCAGGCCACTGCCTGCTCTCCTGGGTCACCGGGCCTCCCCTGTCAAGTCCCCAGATGACTGCAGGTCTGGGTCACGTCTCAACAGCAGCCACAGCAGGGACCCCAGGACAGAAGTTCCCACCAAGCCATTCCCAAGTTCCTCACCCACAGAAACTGTTCGGGATAATAAATGTTCATTGTCACTTCAAGCCACTAAGTTTTAGGGTGGTTTGTTTCACGGCAATAAGTAACTAAAACAGCAGTTAAAGAGTTTTCCCTAGAACATAAAAAAAGTGCTTCACCAACACGGTGTTCACCAAATCTATTTTTGAAGGGATCACAACCCCACATAAACCAACTTAGTTCCTTATGGAAAGGTCACTGGCATTGTCACCTATAAGAACTGGACGCCACCCTCCATCCCCAAAACACCGCAGCATCAGCCTTCCCCTAACTGCGCTTGCTCTCCTAAAACTCGGCCCCTTCCTGGCAGGTGACCCCAAAAGACAACAGAACAGTTTAGCATAGCCCTTGCCAGCTGACAAAGGCTAGGCAGAGCCAAATACCACTACACAGAGCAGGAAGTCATCCTGGTCTTCCCTGAAAAAGACAATCAGCACGTTGCCGATTTAATCCCAATCTGTGGTCAACTCTGACACCCCACTGGAGTCCCACACAGCCATGTGGGTTACAGCCAGCCACTTCCCAGTCCAAACCCAGCAGCTGCCTGTCACTGGCAACTCACTGCGCGCCACCTTGGGAAAGGACCTGCACTCCTGGCATCTGCTCCAGTCACTTGCAGGATGGGGCCCAAGCACAGCACCTGAAGAGTGGAGCAAGAACACCAGCCCCCACTGACAGTGTGACGTGTGAGAGCCTGGGTCCGCCCGCGTCTGAGAGGGGTTCCTAGGACACACAGCAGCTCCGGGATTCCAACCAGGCAGGGACAGGCTGGATACAAACTGCCACCGGTCAGCGGGAGCTGCTGATGCCACCCGGGACCTATCTGTTCACGCAGGTGTGTACAGGCCTCTGGGAGTGGCCTCCTGCCTATGTTCTGCTTCTTTTGTGAGCCCCGTTGGACCCGAGGCCCGTCTGTGACCTCTCCTTGACCTGCCCCTTGTGAGTCTGGGTCCCCGCTTACACTTCAGACACTAACACTCCAAGGACATGCAACAAATTACATCACTGAACACAATCATCGGTATAAGAATATGATAGCCTCTTTGTGACTTTTAATATGAAGCCATTTGCACTGTTTAATACGTAGTAAATACCACAAAACCTCAATCACACAACCCCAGATACTGACTTGAAAAAAACCATCAGTTACATCACTGGAAAGAGGCAATCACGATTCGTTCTTCCTTATGTTTCACAGCCCAAGGCCACATCAAAACACTATTTTATTGTTTAAAACGTGTTACTGAAATTGCTATTAATTTTAAGATAAGTTCCCTGGATTTATTTTCCTATACAGTCTTTATACTCGAGAGGCAAACCCACCTCCCAGCAAGGAAACATCAAGCTGCTGAACACATCAACACATAAACCAAGAGCAAACGCATTCCTTGGCTACAACTAACCTCAGTTTTTCTTAGAAAAACAATATTCAACCATTTGGGTTTCCAGATAATAGAAATAAATTTGAATTAGATAAAACTGTACTATTAGTAGCAGCAGTAACAGAAAACACATTCCCAGACATACCAAGCTGCTAGAAAAAGCTGAACCAATTAAACCAAAAACTGTGACACTGAACATGGTCATTTTATCCCACTCAGCGAAGCTTCCTGGTGCTCCCTGCGTGCCAGGCTGTAAAATGTGACCAATTTAATTTCCTAAGAGGGTTAATTTCCTAATATTGCCACCGTTTTCGAAAACCCACAAGGGACCACAACTCTCATAACCCTGCAGTATGGTCATCACCTCAGATCATGTGCAAAGTCCTCAGCAAGACAGAGACACAAGGAGCTCCCCACCAGCCCCCAATGCCCCCAGCCCCACGGGGAGACGAAAGGTTTGGGAAGAGGGTATTAGTCTGTTTCTGTTGCTTATAACAAAATACCTGGAAATGAGTGATTTGTAAGAAAATGAAATTTACAGCTCACAGTTTGAGAGACTAGGAAGTCCAAAGTCCAGGGAACACAGCTGGTGAGGGTCTTCTTTGGTGCTCTCAGTGACGCAGGGTGTCACATTGCTAAAATGGCAGAGCAGAGAAAGAGACCATCACGTGCTCTTCTCTTAAAGCCCCCAGAAGCATGTCCATGACCACCATTACTAACCCATTCACTACTGCATGGTCCTACAATCCAATCACCTCTTCAAGGCCCCATCTTTCAATGACCATAATAGGATTTCCCACCCTTTTAACACTGTCACAGTGGTGACCAAGCCTCCAACACATTAAACTTTGGGAGGACACAATTCAATCCACTGAAGACAGTCCAGGGAGCTCACGGGTCCAATGACGAAGGAAGGGGTCAGCACATTTAGAGGAGTGGCTGGACTGGGCCCAAACCCACCAGAGCCCAGTGTAGCTGTGTGCCCAATCCCGCCTCGCCAGACACTCTCCGTTGACTCTCTAGTTCACTGGTCACTTTTTTGCCCATCGTTCCCTACTAGAGCACAGACCCATGAGGGCAAGGATTTAGCCTGGTAAGAAAACTGCTATAGCAGCGGCCTGCAGTCTGGACTGAACAAGGTCCCAAGCCGGGGGCGCGGAGGGATGACAGGGAATGCAAACTCCTTCTTCCAGAGCCACCGGTGAATCCCTGGCCAGTACAGGGATCCGAACCCCTGACCCTGGTGTTAACAGCACCACACGCTAACCAGCTGAGCTGACCAGCCAGCCTACCACCAAAACATTGACAGTAGTGCCACCTCGGACTATGATTTCAGATGACTGTTTACCTTCTTTTCGATACCTTTCTGCAGCCTGTGAATTTTTAAATAAATCCTCTACTTCCATAATTGGATAAAACACTAAGGCCATTTGATTTTCTAAACAAAGGATACAAAGTCCTACGCCTAACAAGACCCAAAGATGAGGAAGAGGAGACACGGACGGAGCTGAAGCCATGGCCCAAGGTCAATGCAGCAGAGAAGTCCCTGGAGCCGCTCCCCTAGAGACTCAAATGACAGAGGGACAAAACAGGAGCCTCCCCAGGGAAGGACAGAGCTCACTAAAGAAGGGAAAGCTGAAGAGGCAGGCGGTGAGTTCGCAGGCAGTGCATATCTGTCAGAGCCGCCACCAGGAGGAGCCCCGCACGGGCTCTGACATCCGAGTGAGACAAGCAGCTCAGCCCCAGGCCCCAGGGCGGTCCAGGGCCCACGGCAGCCAACAGCAAAAAGCTGGCAGGGCCACGCACACCACAAACAGGCAGAGTGCCGCCCTCCGTTCTCCAGGAGCAGCAGAATCGCAGTCAGAATGGCGCATGGCTACCCTCCAGCCTGTCTCCCTCCCGCTGGGAGCCTGCACAGCTTCACAGGGAAGCAGGAGGGACAGCGCCAGCCGGCCCCAAGCCACTCACGCCCTGCCTGGCCCCTGCAGGTGCACTTCTAGCAACTCCTCCCCAGGACAGACAGCACCAGCCCTAAGTCACTTGCCACTGCCCAGCCCCTGCAGACAGCATGCTGCCAGCACCACAGCCTCCCCCTGGGAGATGAGGCGGGGCATCTCTCCTGTGGGATTCGGCCACTCTCCCCGCCTAGTGACAGCCCCTGAGAGTGGCCATCCAGCCAACAGCATCTGCTCCACGTAATCAGACAGGCTTTCCCTCAGTAGTCACTTTAACTCCTGCTTTTCTGCCATAAAAACACCAAACGATGCTTTATTCTACAACGGGCACAAAAGAGAAACCATAAAACAGTTGCCTAATAATTTTTAAGTATTTTCTCATGTCCCACTTTGTGGTGTTTCGGGGCAGATTTGCACTGGGGGGCCACAGCCCCTCAAGCGGCGGCCCGCGTATCAGGGGCTCTGCCCCACCTGCCCCCATTCCAGCAGGGCTGACAGAGCAGGGAAGGTCCCTGCTCAGGGCGGTTCCCAGTGCCCACCATCCACTGCAGTTTTCTAAACCACACCCAGGGCGAGCCGGTGCAGGAGCAGGGGATGCAGGCTGCAGCCCTCCCTGCACCCCGCTGCAGCCTGCACCACTTCACGACTGAGCTCTGAGGCCTCAGAACAGACACCCAACGCATGGAGGTCCCCCAGAGTTCTGACCAGACCAGCCTCCCATGGCCAAACAGAGGCCAGGCCAGGGACACGTTCCCAACGCCTTCACAGCCCACACTTCACTCCTGAGTCCTCGGTGTTTGACCAGGGGCAGAGCCAAGCACCGGAGGCTCTTCCTCCTTTATCCTGTACTGCCCTGTGAGGACCACGTGCTTGTCACCCTCATTTTATAGACGAGTAAACTGAGGCTCAGGGGAAGTACCCGCCCGAGGTTACAGCACTCGTAAGTGGCTGAGCTGACAGACCTGGCCACTCAGGTCCACTCGGAATCCTCTGCACAGCATAGCCACCTCCACAACACACTATGTGTGACCTCACGTGAAAATGGTTCCCCCCAGAAAAACACTCGCACAGCCTCGAAGGTGCAAGGAGGAGTCAGGCCTGGGGGGCTCGGAGGCAAGCCGTACCCTCAGCCCTCGCCTGAAGCACCACCCACCCTCGCCTAAGAGGCAGAGACAGTCTCTGTGTGCCTAGTCTACCACTTTATTAGCTAACTTCAAAAAGAACAATACTCTAATCTAACTCCTTTTCTGGAAAGATTACGGGATACTCTTTTTTTTTTTTTTCCTTTTTTCGTGCCCGGCAACGGACCGCAACCCTCAGTGTCGCGCCCGGACCGGGACCGGCAATGGAATCGCAACCCTCAGTGCTGCGCCCACCCCTCGCTCAGCCAGTGAGCGGGAACCGGTCCGTATGTGGGATCCGAACTGGACCGCAACCCTCAGTGTCGCGCCCGGACCGGACCGGGACCGGCAATGGAATCGCAACCCTCGGTGCTGCGCCCACCCCTCGCTCAGCCAGTGAGTGGGAACCGGTCCGTATGTGGGATCCGAACCCTCGGCGGGAGCCCCGCCGCACTTCCCAAGCGGCGCACTGTAGCAGTGCGCCACCGGGCCGGCCCTACGGGATACTCTTTTAGAGAAAATTCATCTTTCCATTTTAACAAACCCACAACATCCAAGGATGTGCCCTGTGAAAGGGATCGAGCAGCAGATGGCCCTCTTGCAGAGCTGTGGTCCAGGGTCCTGGCGAGGCGTGTCCAGTGGCCCAGGACATGGGTGGGCAACAGAGCTAGAGCATGCAGTTGGCATGAACTCCAGCACGGGACCCAGTGAGACTGCAGCAATGTGTCGCACGGTGAGCTGGGAGTAGGCCAATCTCCTCCCCAATGGGCCCAAGGGAAGGAGCGCTCAAAAGACACGGCCACAGTGGAGCTCCCAGGACCAGGATCCATGCCTAACAAAGAGGTCACGCAGACAACGGCCTCGGACGGGAAGCGTGGAGCTGCAGCCCACATGTCAACACTCATGACAGGTTCTAAAGGCAGACCGGCACCACTTGGCATGTCCCGATTCCTGTCCACCCCCAACGTAAGACTCGGTCCTACAGCTCCAAGGGGAGCCGCTCTTCCGCTTGTTAAAGGAGAGGTTAAATCTACGTGAAGAAGTCGTCCCCAACGGACTGCTGCTGGCCTGGAAGGGCTCTGCTGACACTGACGTCTACAGACTAGATTTCAAAGCTCCCTAGAGCTGCAGAATCCCATGAGACTGTTTAATTTTGCAACTTCCTTCCTACTCAAGCTGCATGTGAGTTGGGGGAGAGTATACAACCAGAGTACCACAAAATGCGATTGAAACTACCCCTGGAAATCTACAGCCACCTCAGCTCTTAGGCCACTTATCTGGACAATAATAAGTTAAACATTTGTCTTTATGCTGCATGTTGTTTCAAACAAGGTGTCTAAATTAAAAAGTGACAGATTTTTAAAAGACGCTCCAAAGAAATAATAAAGAACTGGATTAATAAATATCCGAATTAATGCAAAAGTACACCAGACCAAGGACAGGTCTGACTTGATAACTGATCCCCAACTCAGCCACGAAGACAAATTCAGAGGCAGAACATGCACCAGGAACACCTCCCTCCTCATCCTTCTCTGCAACATGTGATTTATTCAGGTTCTATCAACAGAGGTGCATAAGATAGTCTAATTCAAGGCCTCATTTTTCTGTAAGGCAAAAGAAACAGTAGAGTCTAAAAATAAGATCCATTAAAAGTACTCCAAGTCATTGATACTTTTTAGCAAAAGAAGGAAACTATTACACAACCCTGAAAAGATCTGTAATCATCTGCCTGAGAAGTTTCAAGAATATACAAACAACTATTTTTAGCTTGGTAGAAAATTCATCTTTCCATTTTAACAAACCCACAACATCCAAGGATGTGCCCTGTGAAAGGGATCGAGCAGCAGATGGCCCTCTTGCAGAGCTGTGGTCCAGGGTCCTGGCGAGGCGTGTCCAGTGGCCCAGGACATGGGTGGGCAACAGAGCTAGAGCATGCAGTTGGCATGAACTCCAGCACGGGACCCGGTGAGACTGCAGCAATGTGTCGCACGGTGAGCTGGGAGTAGGCCAATCTCCTCCCCAATGGGCCCAAGGGAAGGAGCGCTCAAAAGACACGGCCACAGTGGAGCTCCCAGGACCAGGATCCATGCCTAACAAAGAGGTCACGCAGACAACGGCCTCGGACGGGAAGCGTGGAGCTGCAGCCCACATGTCAACACTCATGACAGGTTCTAAAGGCAGACCGGCACCACTTGGCACGTCCCGATTCCTGTCCACCCCCAACGTAAGACTCGGTCCTACAGCTCCAAGGGGAGCCGCTCTTCCGCTTGTTAAAGGAGAGGTTAAATCTACGTGAAGAAGTCGTCCCCAACGGACTGCTGCTGGCCTGGAAGGGCTCTGCTGACACTGACGTCTACAGACTAGATTTCAAAGCTCCCTAGAGCTGCAGAATCCCATGAGACTGTTTAATTTTGCAACTTCCTTCCTACTCAAGCTGCATGTGAGTTGGGGGAGAGTATACAACCAGAGTACCACAAAATGCGATTGAAACTACCCCTGGAAATCTACAGCCACCTCAGCTCTTAGGCCACTTATCTGGACAATAATAAGTTAAACATTTGTCTTTATGCTGCATGTTGTTTCAAACAAGGTGTCTAAATTAAAAAGTGACAGATTTTTAAAAGACGCTCCAAAGAAATAATAAAGAACTGGATTAATAAATATCCGAATTAATGCAAAAGTACACCAGACCAAGGACAGGTCTGACTTGATAACTGATCCCCAACTCAGCCACGAAGACAAATTCAGAGGCAGAACATGCACCAGGAACACCTCCCTCCTCATCCTTCTCTGCAACATGTGATTTATTCAGGTTCTATCAACAGAGGTGCATAAGATAGTCTAATTCAAGGCCTCATTTTTCTGTAAGGCAAAAGAAACAGTAGAGTCTAAAAATAAGATCCATTAAAAGTACTCCAAGTCATTGATACTTTTTAGCAAAAGAAGGAAACTATTACACAACCCTGAAAAGATCTGTAATCATCTGCCTGAGAAGTTTCAAGAATATACAAACAACTATTTTTAGCTTGGTCCTCAAAGAGTCTTGACAATCACACTAAATAAAGGTGAACAAATGTATACTAATTAACCAAATGAAGGAAAAAGCATTTAAACTATCTAAAAACTATCTGTATTTAATGTTGAAGTTCAAGGTGTGTCCTCCTGGGGCTTACATCAGAATGAGTTTGTGTTTCCGACTCTTCTGACTTAACAGAAGCACACATGAGCTGATGTCTGCTGTGACCGCCCTTGACCCACAGAGTGCGAACAGATAAAACACCCAAAAAGAAGATGAGCACAGGATAGATCTATCCATTTACAAAGAAATACAGTGTTTTAAAAGGAAAATATTCACTTCTAAATAGAAAGATGCAAACTATAACAAGAGGCAGTTTAAAATTTCACCTGCCAAACTGAGCAAGTGCTGTGGGTTTTTAAACTGTCATCCTCAACCTCACTGTTGAAAAGGAAACATAAAAATAGGCACTCTACTACAACCAGCAGGAGGTCAGGATAATCTGGTACTAACTTTTTGAACAGTGATCTGACATGTCTCAAAGACATGGTGCACATACGCGCATGTGTATATACACAACTACACCTCAGGGATTCATCTTAAGGGTCATTGTGGACTTGTGCAAATTTGAGAAGACTTAACTGGAAACCATTGGAATCCCCAACAGGAGGGATTGGGCAGCTATAGGCAGCTCATCCACACCGTGAAAAGGACAGCTGCTCTCCCAACTCCACTGACTGACTTGCCAAGTTAACTAACATGCTCCACTGTCCTGTGACACGTGGCAGCTGACAGGACTCTTGAACAATCTGCATATCTGTGCTCCAGAAAGTTCAACAGCACGCTGACCAAGACTCAGCCCCCCTCATTCTAAACACCTACTTATGCTGCTGGAAAAATGTGCAAATAGTTTAGGAGGCTGCATTCAGCACCTTCAAATGTCTTTAGTTCTGCATCCATTCTACAGAAGTCAAAACTGGATATTGTGGGTATGACTTATGCAAGATACTCGAATGAGTGGATCCGCTCTCCAAGAATGGGCTTTTGGTCCATAGCCAAGAGACTGGAGAACTGATACACATATGTTTGAATCTGAAATAACGTGTGTAGGTATAACATTTTATTATTTCCCATGTTAGCTCACTTTTTCAATAAGTGACCATCTACAATTCCCCAACACGTAAAACAGACACACAGCTGCTAAAATCAATGAAGAAGACAATGGCTGGTGTGGAGAACTACGGACAGTGCCCTCGAGTGAGCGCGCTAGACATGGAAAGCACGGCACGCCCGCAACCTCGTGGAGCACACCTGCAGCACACACGACACAGATGACTTCGAGTGCAGTGCGAGCGCTGGCTGGCTCATCTCGGGTGTGACAGCCAACCTTGCTGTCCTTCTCTTGCTGTCCTACGATCTTCTAAATTCTCTACAACTAAGACTACTTCCACAATCAGAAGGAACACTACTCTTAGTAATGCAAGCTCTTCCTTGTGGAAGCTCTATTAAGTGGATAATCAAAAAGAGACTGGTACAGGCAAGCCTGCTGGAATAGCCAACAGCCCACGGAGGATACTCAAAATGATAAAATCTCACGATTTCTACTAAGAATAGACTGCAACCCGCAGAATAAACCTGCGAATGACTGGATTTCCTCTGCAGGACAAAGTGCAAAGATGCACACAGCACACCTGTCACCTGGATGGGAGGGACACCCAGAGATGAAGGTGGAGAGGCAGGGCTGGGCTCAGTTTACCCTGCACATCTAGGCAGCTCGCTCCTTCCTGCCTGTCACCTCTCAGAGCTGCTCACGCTGTCCACATCCTCCAGCCCTAGGTGACATGCTGTGATCTAGGAACCTGTATTCACAGACACCGCGTCTCAGAGCCACAGGCACACGCCATGGTTTCATTCCATCAGACCAGGATTCCCTGTGAAGCTGGATCGTGTAGGAGCAGGATTCTGATGAACAGAGTCCTGTGTTCACAGAACAGACCTTGATGGCAGGAAGTAGAGACAACTCTTTGTTCCGGAGTCTCAAAATTACCCGAGGCACAGGTGAACAGAGCCCACAAACTGTGCCACAACTTAAAGGCCCTAGTCGGCATCCCCATGTGACCCTGAAGCAGGGTTGGATTCCGCAGGCATCTTGGCCAGCCAGCCAACATGCACCAGGGCTCTGCTGCGGGCCCTGTGCTGTGCACGCAGACACAGCACCCTCGTAGCCACAATCACTTGAGTTAGAAGGTGCCGGGGTGGGGGGTCACCCACCAACCTCTCATTCAGCCACCACCGACGGCGCCCTGCCCTGCATCTCCCTGCGCGTGACCTAGACCACCACTGCCATCCTCCTCCGAGCAAAACTGACAAATCCAGTCCCTTTGACGAACAGCATAAAACCACAGGGCAAGTCGAGCTGAGCATCAACTCCAAATGTGAATTTCCTAATTGCTCCCAGGAACAATAACATAATTGCTTACATACTGAGGGAAGCGTCTTCCCGGGTCATGCTGCGAGGAAAAGCCTCCTGAGGAGCATCCCAGCCGCACACGGGACAGGCTGTGCGCCAACAGCCACCACGAAGCTGCCAACAGCCAGCTGCAGAGACCATTTTCTCAAATACCAAAAGTAAAGAGCCAAAAAGGAGCTGATTATGTGGGAAAAAAAATATATCCTTCTACCTTCTGAATTTTATGTCAGGTGTTCCTTTAAAGCAAAATGCTTTAGGCGCAACACTTTCAGCCAAGCTGGAATTTTCTGATTCTTACTATCACTTCAGGGCTTCTCCAATTTCATCTCACTAGAAAAAGATTCATTCTGAAATATTCTAAAGGACTGCTGTAAAAACCAGTGCGCCATCGTAGGTCTCCGCAGTGTTTAGCCTGAGCGGGTGAGTTGGCTACTCTCTCCACCTCAAACACGAAGCCATTTCCTCACGAGGGCAGGTGAGAAAAGGCCGCACTGACCACGCAGTTAGCTGCTGTCCCCAGAACCCATTTCTGCAAAGACCAAAGGAAACAGCAGGTTATTGCTACACCAGCTCCATTTCTTCAGCTGTGATTTCATCAGTAGGTCTGTAAAATGATATTCGGTGCGTGTATTTTTAGATAAGCTCATTAGTCTCCTCCTGGTATTAAACTGGACCTCGTTACAGCATTGCTCAGAACCTCAGAGATGGGACGCACTTCTCTTTGGTCTCCAGCTCCTGACAGTACAATTTAGGGATTTTTCCATAAACTCCCAGTACACAACTGGCATCACAGAACAGCTTTCAAAACTGAGGGACATTAGTGCTGAGCAGTAACTCACAGGCCTCGTCCTCCGCCCGCTGGGGGCAGCTGACAAAGCACATGTTCCCCACACAGCCGTGGTGTACCCTTCTCCCCACAAACGGCAGGACCAGGAACAGCCCCCACCATGGCCAACATTTCTTGCAAAAGGATCCCTGTAACACTTTATGAACCATTGACCTCCCTTTCCACTCACAAACCTTCATGACCTGGACAAGCATGAGAACAGGGTCTTCCTAGGGAGTAGGAGGAGAGACGCTGTGCTCAACCGCAGCCAGGACAGTGAGGACCTCTGTGCTTGAGAAAGCACTCAAACCCTTCTGGGCCACACTCCCTCACCAAGGACCCTTCCAGCTCCACAACTACGGCCACTGCTGCAGGAGAGACACGCACCCCTGACCTGTTAGACTTCCTCTACAGGAACTGCTAAAAAACGTTCCATGACGTGTGACTAAAGACAGTCGCTACTGTGGACTGACTGAACTTTGTCCCCCAAAGTCCAGCTATTAGAAGCTTAATCCCGACCGTGACAGTGTTAAGATGGTGGGAAATTCTATTACAGTCATTGAAAGGCGGGGCCTTGAAGAGGTGATTAGACTGTGAGGACTGTGCCCTAGTGAATGGGTGAATCCAGTGATGGTTAATGGTGGTCATGGGCGTGGTTGAGGGCTTCAAAGGAGGACTGAACAGTCATTGAAAGGCGGGGCCTTGAAGAGGTGATTAGACTGTGAGGACTGTGCCCTAGTGAATGGATGAATCCAGTGATGGTTAATGGTGGTCATGGGCGTGGTTGAGGGCTTCAAAGGAGGACTGAAGATGTCAGCCTCTCTGCTCCACCATTCTTGCCATGTGACTCCATGCACTGCTGCAGTCACCTCACCAGATGTGTTCCCTGAACTGTGAACTTTCCCAGCCTCCAAACTGTAATCAATAAATAGTTTCTTTACTAATTACCCAGTCTCAGGTATTTGTTATGAACAACAGAAACAGACTAACACAGTCACTGAGCCCCAGCAGCATCAGCATTGGGAACCTCACAAGGCCCTGGGTCTAAGCCGCACTGTGTCCGAGAACAGGATTAAAGGACATCCTCTGTGGGCAATGATGGGAGACCCCTAGTTAGTTTCAATGACTGTTTGGAAACTCTACCCAGCTATACAGACCCCTCCCCTCAGTGTGTGCAAATGTATGCAGGGGCTGCATCCTGGTCTGTCACAGACTGGGGGGACACTGCTGTCACTGTGTCAGGTAGGCCATATATCAAGACGGACAGTCCTCACCACAAGGACACTTGTGCCCCAAATGCCAGTAAAAGCCGATAATTCTCCTACGTTGGAGTTCTGGAAGTAACCCAAACACTGCTGCTCAGGGTCACTGTGTGGTCTCTGCAGCCTCTGCTGCATGGGCTGTGCTAGCCCACCCTTGCTCTCCGCTTCTCCTCCTACACATGGAGTATGAAGAAAAACATTCCACTTGGATATTTTACCTGGAGGATTTACCAATTAAATTCAAATACATTTTAAAGGCAAAACCAAGATTCTGATCGCCAGTCAAGGACCGCACCCTTCCCGTCTCTGCGTCCCTGGCCAGCCCTGCCCAAGGCTGCACTGCAAGCGAGCCATCAGTTGCCTCAGTTTCCTCTGCACCCATATTCCCACTCAGTGTGACGACGACGACAGGCAGGAAGGACAAAAACTCGCTCACTCCACAAGCAGCCACTCCTGGTACCCTGCTAGAGTTTTCAGTGCACTCAGTAACAACTACGGCTGAAGAGAAAGAAGAATTTTTAAGTCAAATGTTAGCTACTAATCACCAAGGAAATACTGTTACTTTCATAAACGGCTGGAAAACATATTTGTTTTTTATACAAAGGAATTACAGTGCTATATCCACACATCTTTAGTGTTAGCTACTAATCACCAAGGAAATACTGTTACTTTCATAAATGGCTGGAAAACATA
Source organism: Galeopterus variegatus (assembly GCF_000696425.1). Taxonomy (NCBI): domain Eukaryota; kingdom Metazoa; phylum Chordata; class Mammalia; order Dermoptera; family Cynocephalidae; genus Galeopterus; species Galeopterus variegatus. The sequence goes on from NW_007726959.1 coordinate 150,486, forward strand.
TTTGTTTTTTATACAAAGGAATTACAGTGCTATATCCACACATCTTTATTTAAAAAGTACACAAATATTTGTTTTAGAAACAGAAAAACAAATATAAGCTTTATAGTCAAAGCCAGAGCCCACACAAATTCCAGCTGACACCTACCCCAGGCCTCTCCAAATCATACACCCACCCCCCATGCTCCTCCTCAACCTTCGGAATTCAAACCGCCCTTCTCTGGGCCACCCCCAATGCGTCTGCTCAGCGGCGTGGGCAGAAACTTCCCCAGCACAGGTCAGACCACGGCTGCTGCGGTGAGCACCGGCCCGCCTGGAACACAGGCACCCAGGAAAAGTTAAGTCAATGCAGGTGGGAACAGAACAGAGTGCCTTGATGGTTACTTCGGCTGTTCCTGCCTTGCCGCCACCAGCTTTCTAAACTCAGACGTGTCTACAATAGGATGGGTGCAAAGTTCCAAGTCCTCCACAGAGGGCCCCTTAGCAAGAAGACGCCAATCAGGAAGCTGGCCTACAAGAGCCCTCTGCCCCAGACCCCTCGCACAGCACAGTGAGGTTCAGCCTCTCCCAGTGGGTATTCACGGGACACCTAAGGTTTCAACTGAAGCACTACTACTTTAAAAACTTAACTGCGCTCTATTTTCCCCTCCAGCACTGCTGCCGGTCATCTTTCCAAAACTCAAATGTCACACCCCTACTTAAAAAAAAATGAGTTAGCCAGAGAAAAGGTCAGATTGCTTGACGTGGCGACCAACTCCACGTCCACCCTGACCCAGCTGCCGACTTCTCCCAGCCTGCAGGACAGGGGAGCTGCTTGCCTCTGCCTCTCCTGGGTCTGAAGCACCGCCCTGCTCCTCACAGCGTCAGCCCCCAACCCCATCGCAACCCTGCTGCACTGCCACGGGTGATCCAAAACCAGCTCCCCACCACTGCACCAGCCGGCGTTTAGGAGGCACTGCATCTGGGAGGTGACCATGTTAGAGGGGTGTTCACAATCCTCCTCCTGCAGCCAGATGTCAGAGCCCCGCTGACCCTCACGCCATGTGCGGCACAACGTGGAATCGAAGGGGCCTTGGAGAAGTCTGTAAGCGCGTTTAACAATGTGAACAGCAGCTCTGTTCCCTGAAACTGCACAACACCAGAAAGGTGCTCTGACAGAGGCAACTGGGGTCCAGCACCGCCGTTTTTAAGAGAATTTAGGGGATCTAGCTGCTTATGGAGCACATGCCACGTGCGCACACAAGAAAACAGGGCTTGGCCATCGGCAAACATGATTAGAGATGGTGAAAGCAACATAACATCATGGACAGATTATGACTTCAACATGAAAAAGCCACACAGGGTCCACCCTACAGTGAGCACAAGCGACTGAAGAGAGGACTGCCTTTGGCCGCGCATGGACACTGGAGGCCTTCTGGAAGGCTGTCAGAGGTCACTAAAACCTCGGAACTGACAGAAAGGGCTTGACACATGTTTACTAAATCTGTCTGCATTTCAGGCAGGTGCAGCAAGTGTGGCCTTTGTTTCCAACCGCTCTGCACAAAAGTAAGCAAATAAAAAGCCTCCTTTTGGTAATGTTTTCAGAACAATACGTTCTAAGAAACACTAAAGGGCACGGCTGGTGTTTAAGTGAGTTTAACAAGAAGCCCCAACTGCACTAAAGAATCACATGGCCAATAACACAGACTATACAGGTTTTGGACCTAAAAGCCTATTCTGCACTCGAGTTTAAGAAAATATTATTCAGAATATGTTATGGTTTGACAAATAAGTAGCAAACTAAGCTACCTACCATGTTCCACTACGTTTTATTAATCATCAGATCTCACCCTTCTAAGAAATAAGCAGCCAAAGCAGGTGCTTAGCCCTTGGTCCATCAAAGCTGAGTTAACTTCCCGCACGGAAGCCCAGAGGGGAACCCGCAGCACCGGGGCTGTTCTGGAAATTACAAATCCCGCACAGTCCGCAAAGACGCGTCCGGGAGGCGTCCCCGCAGCCGCATGTGGGTGCTCGTGCACCTGCACCTGCGCCCGCCCCGCTGCCCGCCGCGCCCGCGCCGGGACCAAGGCAGGAGGCGCCCCCCGCGGGCGCACTCACATCTTTTGCCATGTTACCAGGTCCGGGAGGTCGGTGCTGTCAACGTTCGCCCTCCAGAGAAGAAAGACGACTTTTCCTCTGAGAAGAAAGAAAAACACGGGAAATGAGAGACCGAAAACAGAGGCCGAAGGGACGCCACACCTCAAGAAACGCCGCCTTCCCAAACGCACCCTCGGTCCTCACAGCGCGACGGCCCTTGGGGCAGCGCGCGGCCGGCGCCCGTCTCGGGGTCGGTGCCCCGTCCCCAGCCCCGAAACCGGCCGCGGCTCCGACCCCGGCGCCCGAGC
>NW_007726959.1:153760-176382 GCF_000696425.1 Galeopterus variegatus
TGCGCGCGTGCGCGCACGGGAGACGGGGGCCTGCGGTATGCATGCCTGTGTGCGTGTGCGGGTGTGTGCGGGTGTGTGCGCGCGTGTATGGGGGGAGAGGGGGCCTGCGGTACGCATGCCTGTGTGTGTGCGTGTGCATGTGTGTGTACAGAGGGAAGGGGGCCCTGTGTGTGCCTGCCCCTGTGTGTATGCACAGAGAAGAGGGGGCCTGCTGTGTGCGCACGTGTGTGTGCGTGTGTGTGTACAGAGGGAAGGGGGCCCTGTGTGTGCCTGCCCCTGTGTGTATGCACAGAGAAGAGGGGGCCTGCTGTGTGCGCACGTGTGTGTGCGTGTGTGTGTACAGAGGGAAGGGGGCCCTGTGTGTGCCTGCCCCTGTGTGTATGCACAGAGAAGAGGGGGCCTGCTGTGTGCGCACGTGTGTGTGCGTGTGTGTGTACAGAGGGAAGGGGGCCCTGTGTGTGCCTGCCTCTGTGTGCATGCACGGAGAAGAGGGGGCCTGCTGCGTGTGCGCACGTGTGTGTGTGCACACGGAGGGCAGGAGGCCTGCTATATGCACACCTGTGTGCGTATGCACGGAGGAGAAGGAGCCGGGTTTGCAGACACCGACGTGCGCACTTGTGTGCGCACGTGCACAGGGGAGAGGCGGCCAGGTGGTGCACTCGTACCTGTACACGCAGTGAGGGAGGCCGGTTTGGGCGCGTCCGCATGGGTGCGTTTGCGGGTGCGTTTGCGAGTCCATGTGCTTGCGCCCTCAGGAGTGGAGGCCCAGCGGGTGTGGGCGTGCACAGGAGGGCAGGAGGGGGACTCACGAAGGACAGGGGGCCCACCTGCTGGACCCTGCGGCCACGCCAGGCCTGTGCCCAGATTTCCAACAATTCCGCGCGTCCTTGGCGGCCAGAAGACGCAGAGCCCAGAAGGGGGGTCGGGAGGCCGGCTGAAGAAGCAGTTTCTTCGCAGGGTGGGCGTGGTGGGCCCTGACCCCTGCAGACCTGTCCACCCCGAAACCCACCCCCTCTAGAGCCAGGGCAGATTCGCCTGGTGCGAGGGGGCTGGGCCTTCGGATTCGAGTCCAAAGTTCACGGCTTCACCAGGTGGCGGCGTCCAGCAAGCCAGGGCGCAATTAACGTCTGTGAGCAGCTTTGAGGAGTGCAGGCCGGAGGCCTCTCTCTGTCCGTGAAACGTGTTATTACATTACACCCACACTTTGCAGGGTTTCGCAGTTTAACTGCTTTTATGCTGACGGCGCCCACTCCTGCCTCTCCGGTACAGCTCCACCCCTTAAAGCCCCGCTCCACCACCCCAGACTGCTTAGGATTTAATTAGCATGGGTCCCTTCTCTGGGCAGAAATCTGCACGTGCTGTGTGCTGATGAGCGCACAGCAGATGCTGAGCACGTGGCTGGCGGACGTGGGTGAAAAAAGGCTCGGAGAGGAAAAATCCCACAGATTTCTGTCCCTGAGAAGGACCTTGATCTCTGCAGGTCCCCTGATTGCCCAGCCTGCACTTCTGCATTTTGTTCCTCAGATGGTCAGGTGCTCCCAGCACTTTCCTTCTTTCATAGGAATTCCTTATTCTTAGCTAAATCTGAGTATTCAGCCCCTGATAACAGTGGGCCCTCTCCCAGCCTCTCAGACCAGCTCCTCCCTGAGACCTGGGGGCTCACAAAAGGAAACAAACTTAGGATCAAACCCCTTCCCTCCAAATTTAAGATTCTGCTAATTCAACAATGTTTGGGTCGGTAACTAGTACTCTTCAAAGTAATTTGTGCACAACAGTCGCTGTCCTGAAATATTCTGAACTTGCAAGAGGTCCCACAACAGTGAAAGCTCCTCGGGGCCCTGCTTTGCTTGCGGAAAGGGCAAAACCTTTCTCCTTTTTCTTCTCCACGGTCACATACCCCACAGAAAAGCCCCTGTATTAACAGAAGTAAATAACAGAATTTTCTCTAAAATTTTTGGTTGAAGATCCAGATATTTTTAGCCGCTGGCTTATCTTGAAATCGCTCCACTGGGTTGCTGAAATGCAGCCTTTCTGAGGAGGCCCATAGCTCCCTGTATTTGTCTAAGGCTCCAGCACCCGATGTATCTCTGAGCACAGGCTGTTTAGTAAACGTGATTCTTTCAATGATCCACGCATTCGGGTATTGACTGAAGCCACATCCCAGGGGCTGGTATTCGGCCCTGTGTGGCTGGGGCCAGCATCGACTTGTTTTGAGAGTTTGGGCACCAGATTGACGTGATGACCCCAGATACTGCATGGAGATGGTCTGTGCTGTGTTCATTAGAAGAAAGTGATTGTCCTTCCCAGGAAAAGTCCTTCATCTCCCGAGAGCTCTCTGCCTCTACGCCGTGGAGTCTCAGGTCCCAATCCGAATCCTTCTCCCCACTCCTCCACCCCGTTAAACTGTCCTTTAGGGAGAGAGAATTTTCTAATCCTGTTTTAACTCTAAACCTGCTTCTTGCACATCCTATTTGTCTTGGTTTTCCTCCTCAACCACACTGGTCTCTTCTTGGTGGGAAGACAGAGAGGGGACGGGGCTTCTGGCCCCGGGGACAGTTAAAAACAATATTCCTGGCTGTGAACAACGGACATTTTCCCATTCTCTGGTAAAATGCCAACAAAGTTGTCTTCAGAAAACTCTTCTCTGCTTATTTGTGTGTATTATAAAATGTAAGGCAAGCGGGGTAATGTCTCAGGCTTGAGATAAACCCCCGGCCACTGTCCCCAACCACTTCTAAGCCCCACCCCACCACCTAGAACACATTTTTATTTCTCTCCTACTTTCTTACCTCATTTCTCCTTTCAAAAACTCCCAGGCAGACCCTTCAGATTCTGGAAGGAGGGCCAGCCCCCCATCAATGGCAGTGCCCTTCACATTCCTGCATCCCAGAGACAGTCGCATCCATCACAGCCCGAAGCCACAGTTCCTTTGAAAATCACCCCTTGGATCTGACCTGTCCTAGACGGTCATAATCATCTAATTTAAAAAATCTCATTTACCCAGGTTCACCTTACCTGTTTTGTCTTCTACTTAACGCGACTTTGCTGACTTGGTGAAATCGCCTCTGCCCACCGACTGCACTATTCTTGCGAAGCCTCCCTCCCCTGTGACTTGGCAGTGCTCTGCATAGAATGACATCAAGATCATGTTCTTCCGTGGAATCCTACGATTTCAGATTGAAAGGTCTGTGTTCTCCTTATGTCATCTCCTTCCTCCATACAATCCATTTACCATCAACCGAAGGTGACACCAGCACCAGGAGCCTACGACATAATTTTGTTTAAGAAGCTTGACTTTGCATACAGTTGAGTAACCGTGGCCATTTCTCTGGTACGTGACAACTTTTCTTGCAGATTCATGGTAGGATCTTAGAGTCCAGTGGGTACAATGAGCTGACAGGAAGGGACGTCAGATTGCCTCGGATTAGTGATCTTAGCCTCTGTGAAGCGCGAATTCCTTTAGCTGAGAAATGAGTAGGGAAAATGGGGTTTATTGATAAGAAGACAAATCAGTCTCAAGAGCTGTGCCTTCCCCACACTCCTTCCCAAATGCTTCTGAGCCCCTCCTATGTGCCAGATGCATCTCTGGGTGCCGATATCATGCACATTGATAAGACTGAGATCGCTCAGGGTCACACGTGAGAGAAAGACTCATGTAAAAGCAAATGTTACATGGCGGGACAAAATTGTATTCATGACCGGGAAAGGAATTGTGGAAGCACAGGACCAGGAACAATGACTTCTCCCCACAGGCAGTCAGCAGGGCTTCACGGAGCAGGTGACATTCGAGATGGCCGTGACCAGCGCATGTACACAGCAGTATGCTCAAGTACACATGGCGTCCCTGGAGATGGGTTGCAGGACCCCCCATGGATACCAAACTCTGAGGCTGCTCAAGTCCCTAACATAAGATGGGGTGGTGTTTGCACCTCACCTAGGCACTTCCTCCTGTACACTTTTAACTATATGGGATTTTTTTCCTTGCACGTTTTTGATCCACAATTGGTTGAATCCACAAATGAGAGACCCACGGATGCTGTCAGCTGACCGTGCATAGCTGTGTCCAAGTGTGTCCGTGTGTGCACACACAAACAGAAAAGGACACATCTTAGAACGTGCTCTAGCACGTCCTCCCGTTGGCTAGGACTTAGCCCACAACCACGCCAGGCTGCAAGAGGTGCTAGAAATACAGTCGTTATTCCGGGCCATAAACCGACCCAAGCACTTGAAGATACACAAAAGAATAAGGTGGAGGACAGCTTCTTCCAACTGGCGGAGAGAGACTGCCGTCTCAGAGGGAGAAGCGACAGAGGCTGGGAGGACCAGCTGGAGAAAGACGTCATCTGAGATAGGACATCGAACAGGTGTCCTCTGGGACGCTCCAGGCATGGAGCATGAAGAAAGGGCACAAGGAGAGAAAAGAGTTGAAGGCTCCAGACAGAGGCCACAGGGCAAGAAACACGGGAGGTCGGGGTGCTGTCCCCCCCGCTTCCTACCTGGCCATAGTCTTGCCATGGCCGTGCCTGCTGTGTCCACAGCTCCCACCGGAGCCACCTCTTCCACAGCCCCAGCTCTCCTGGGGCCCCTGGCCCGCTTCCTGCCTGTGCCTCCCAGGCCTGGGCAGCAGTGGCCTCCTGCAGGTACCCAGTGGTCACTGGCCAGAACCCCCACGTGGTGCCCTCACCAATCCCTCTGTAGGTAAAGCCTCTGAGGCCATCCATTCCCTGCTGGGACCATGGCTGATGCAAGTTCTGGAGACAAAAGGTGTCACCAAGGCCGGAGAGACCAACGTACAGAACCAAGAAAGAGTGCGTTTTCAGTCAGGGGGCGCGTGACAGTGTCAAATGCACTTCAGAGGTCAGGTGGGACGAAAGGTGAAAAGAGATCTCGACTGGCAGTTGGGTCACTGTGATATCTCGGAGCAGGGTCAGTGACGTGGGGTGCGGGGGGAGCAAGCAGGTCTGGCAGGAAGGGCTGTACGGGGGCCACGGGGAAAGCAGTGCGGGGTGAGGGGTCTGGGGACATGAGGAAGCCGGAGAAGGAAGACAGTGTCACTGATGGTCCCAGGTCTCAGGAGAAGAAGAAGACACAGCAAAGGCGAGGCAGAGCCGGGACAGTCTGAGGGAAGGGAAGGCGCGTCTGCCGAGACCAGCAGGGAAGAGCGCGTGCCACCTCCTAACATTTAACCTGCAGCCTCCGCTCCAGGCAACGCTCGCTCCTCCTGTCCTCTCTGTTCTCTCTAAACCCCCCAGTAGTGCCGATACTTAACTTGTCTCCAAATCCAGGCTTGCCATTCTGTGACTAGAGCACAGATTTCTTCAAGAGAAACCATTTAAAATCTTGCTTTCATGGGACACCCTCGTATGCCATTAGTGGGACTATTAATTAGCATAACCTCTCTGTAAGGCAATTGGGCAATACGATTAATCCTTAACATGTCATTTGATATAACTGATCATAATCAGTAAATCATAGCCTTCCTCCAAAACCAGCTCCTCCCCTCCAGCCTTCCCAAGCTCAGTCCTGAACTACATCTGCTGCAATGGACTGAGTGTGTGTGTCCCCGAAAACTCTTATGTTTGAATCCTAACTCCCAAGGTGATGATATGAGGAGGCGGGGCCTTTGGGAGGTGATGAGGTCATGAGGGTGGAGCCTTTATAAAAGAGGCCAGAGGGAGATCTTTGCACCTCCTGCCACGTGAGGACATAGCAGAAAGATGGCTGGCCATGTATGAACAAGTAAGCAAACCCTCTCCAGACATGGAATCTCCCAGCGCCTTACTCTTGGACTTCCCAGCCTCCACAACTGTGAGAACAAAAATGCTTTTATTTATAAGCCACCCAGTTTGCAGTATTTTGTCACCCAAACAGACTAAAGACATCCACCTAGTTGTCCACTCAGAAACTAGAAGCCACAAATAACTTGCCCTCACTCACTGCAACCAATCACCAACTCGACATCTTGAATTTCTCTCCTTTTTTCTATCTCCTCTGCCACCACTTTGGCCAAGATACTATTCTCTTCATTAAGGACTACAAAAAAACTCCTAACTTATCTTTTCCCTTTCTGCAGTCCTATCCTGCTCTAATCTGTTATCTATTCAGCAGCCAGAGGGATGTTTTAAAAATGAAAATTAGATCATGCTACACCCTGCTTAAAATTCATCAGTGAACTGACCCACTTCTGGGTTGCCGAGTACCTGGGAAGCACTGCAATAGATAGACTCCAAGTCAGTTTTATTCTTTAATGCACTGCTGCCTTACAAAGTGTAGGAAATGTCTCCAGGGACCTTATCCTGGAGAATGTTCCATGTGAAAATGAATATTCTAATTGAAAAATGTATATTCTGTTGTTGTTGTATGGAGTGTTCTGTATATTACCTGTTAGGTCCGATTGCTCTACAGTGTTGTTCAAATCCTCCATTTTCTTATCAACCTTCTGTCTGGTTGTTCTATTCAATATTGAAAGTGGGGTACTAGATTCTGCTACTAATATTGTGGAGCTGTCCTCCTCTCCCTTCAATTCTGTTAGTTTGCTCTGTGTATTTAGAAGCTCTGATGTTTAGTGCATATATATTTATGATTGTTATATCTTCTTGGCAAATTGACCCTTCATCACTGACTCTTTTATATACTGTTCTTCTTTGTCTCTTGTGACATTTTTTAACCTAAAGCCCATTTTGTTTGTATTAGTATAGCCACTCCTGTTCTCTTTTGGCTACTATTTGTATGGAATATCTTTATCCATCCTTTCACTTTCAACCTATGCATGTCCTTAGGTCTAAAGTGAGACTTTTGCAGACAGTGTATAGTTGGATCCTGTTTTTTAATTTATTCTGCCAATCTATGTCTTTTGCTTGGGGAGTTTAATCCATGTACCTCTTTATGCATTTTTGTGTTCAATAACATAGATTTATAATCTTTTATGCATTTGTCTTTTAAATCATGTAGAAAATAAAAACTAAAAATAAATAAAAATACAATAATACTGGCTTTTATATTTGCCCATGTATTTACCAGAGATTTTCATTTCTTCATATGTTTACTGTCTAGTGTCTTTCCATTTCAATCTGGACACCCTTTAGCATTTCTTGTAGGGCAAGTCTTATGGTACAAACTCCCTCAGCTTTTGTTTATTCAGGGAATGTCTTAACATGTCTTATGTCTTAATGTTTGCCTTATTCTTGAAGGGACATTACAGTTGAATATAGGTATTATAGTTGGACACAGATATTATAGTTGGAATCATACAGTATATAGCCTTTCAAATTGGCTTTATTTTTTTAGTAATATACATTTAGGTTCCTCCATGTCTTTTCATGGTTTAATAGCTCATTTCTTTTTAGTGCTGTATAATATTCCACTGTCTGGATGTACAACATTTTACTTATCCATTCACCTGCTGGAGGACATCTTGGTTGCTTCCAAGTTTTGGCAATTATGAATAAAGCTGCTGTAAACATCCATGTGCAGGATTTTGTGTGGACATAAGTTTTCAACTCACTTAGGTAAACACCAAGGAACACAACTGCTGGGTCATATGGCAGACATATGTTTTGTTTTGTCAGAAACCACCAAACTGTCTTCCAAAGTGGTTGTACTATTTTTTTATTCTCACCAGCAGTGAATGAGAGTTCTTGTGGGTCCACATCCGTGTCAGAATCTGGTGTCAGTGATTTGGATATTGGCCATTCTAATAGGTGGGCAGTGGTATCTCATTGCTGTTTTAAGTCGCATTTCCCTGATGACATAGGATGTGGAACATCTTTTCACATTTGCCATCTGTAGATTTCTTTGGTGAGGTGTCTCTTCAGGTCTTTTGCCCATTTTTTAATTGGATTGTTGTTCATTTTCTTATTGTTGAGTTTTAAGAGTTCTTGGTATATTTTTGATAATAGTCTTTTATCAGATATGTCTTTTGAAAATACTTTATTGCACTGTGTGGCTTGTCCTCTCATTCTTTTGACAGTATTTTTCACACAGTAGAAATTTCTAATTTTAATAAAATCCAGCTTATCAATTATTTCTTTCATGGATCCTGCCTTTGGTGTCGTACCTAAAAAGTCATTGCCAAGCCCAAGGTCATCTAGACATTCTCCTATGTTATCTTCTAAAAGTTTTATATGTTTGCATTTTACCTTTAGGTCTATAATCCATTTCGGGTTAATCATTGTGAATGGTGTGAGGTCTGTGTCTAGACCTTACTATGCTTCATTTTTGTTTTGCATATACATATCCAGTTGTTCCAGCATCATTTGTTGCAGGGGGGGGGGACATCTTTTCTTCATTGTTTTGCCCCTGTGTCAAAGATCAGTTAACTATATTTATGCAGGTTTATTTCTGGCATCTCCATTCTGTTCCACTGATCTATTTATTTGTTCTTTTATCAATACCACACTGTCTTGATTACTGTAGCTTTATAATAAGTCTTGAAATTGAATAGTGTCAGTCTTCCAACTTTGTTCTTTGCCTTTGATATTGTATTGGCAATTCTGGATCTTTCATCTCTCCATATAAATATTAAAATCAGTTTGTCGATATCCAAATAATAACTTTTTAAAATTTGGATTTGGATTTGGATTACATTGAATCTACACTATAGCTCAAGTTGGGAAGAACTGACATCTTGACAATATTGAGTATTCCTATCTATAAATCCTAACATGAATCCTACCTATGAATTTATGAATTCCTAACATGAAATTGCTCTCATTATTTGGTTTTCTTTGATTTCTTTCATCAAAGTTTTGTTTTTCTCATATAGATCTTATACACATTTTAGATTTATACCTAACTATTTCATTCTTTGAGTGCTAATGTAAATGGTATTGTCTTTTTAATTTCAAATTCTACTTGTTCGTTGCTGATGCATGAGAAAGTGATTGACTTTGTATCCTGCCTTTGTTGCTATAATTGCTTCTTAGTTTCAGGAATTTTTCAGCTCTTTTGCATTTTCTATGTATAAGTATATAATCAGATGATCTGAGAACACAACTTTATTTCCTTCTTCCCAATTTTATACTTCTTATTTCCTTTTTCTTGTCTTATTGCATTAGCTAGGACTTCAAGTAGAGTGTTGAGAAGGAGTGGTGAGGGGACATTCTTGCTTTGTTCCTAATATTAGCGGGAAATTTTCTGGTTTCTCACCATTATGTATGATGTCAGCTGCTGGGTTTTTGGTAGATATTCTTTATCAAGTTGAAAAAGTTTCTCTCTATTCTTAGTTTACTGAGTTTTTTTCTTTAACCATAAATGAGTGTTAGATTTTGTCAAATGTTTTTTCCGCATCTATTCATATGATCATGTGATTTTTCTTCTTTAGCCTATTAATGTGATATATTACATTAATTGATTTTCAAATGTTGAACCAATCTTGCAGGTCTGGGTAAATTCCACGTGGTCATGGTATATAAATTCCCCTTGTTTGTGGTGTATATTTCTCTATATACATTGTTGGATTTAGCTTGCTGATATTTTTTTGAGGATTTTTGTGTATGTGTTCATGAGACATATTGGTCTATAGTTCTCTTTCCTTAAAATGTCTTTGGTTTGGGTATTATGGTGATGCTGGCCTTGTAGAATGAGTTACAACATAGCCCCCCTGATTCTATCTTCTGGAAGAGATTGCACAGAATTGGTATGATTTTTTCTTTAAATGTTTGGTAGAATTTATCAGTGAACCCATCTGGTCCCAATGTTTTCTGTTATTAATTATTGATTCAATTTCTTTAAAAGATATAGGCCTATTCAGATCATATTTTTTTTCCTGTGTGAGTTTTAGCAGATTGTGTTTTCCAAAGAATTGGTTCATTTCATCTAGGTTATCAAGTTTGTGAACATACAGTTGTTCACTGCACATCTTTATTATCCTTTTAATGTCCATGAGTTCTGTAGTGATGTCTCCTCTTTCATTACTAATATTAGTAATTTGTGTCCTCTCTCTTTTTTTCTTAGTCAGCCTGGCTAGAGGTTTAAAGATTTTATTGATCTTTTCAAAGGCAATCTTTTGGTTTTGTTGATTTTTTTCTATTGATTTTTTGGTTTTGTTTTATTGATTTTTCCTCTAAATTTTATGATTTATTTTCTCCTGCTTAAATCTGTGGGATTTAATTTGTCTTTCTTTTTCTAGTTTTCTAAGGTAGGAGCTTAGGTCATTGATTTTAGGTATTTCTTCTTTGCTAATATACACATTCAGTGCTGTGAGTTCTCTGAGCACTGCTTTTGCTGCATCCCAGACATCTTGATAAGTTGTATTTTCATTTTCATTTAGATCAAAATCCTTGAGATTTCTATTTTGGCCTATGTGTTATTTAGAAGTGTGCTGTTTAATCCTAAGTAGTTTGGGATTTTCCAGTGACAATCTGATTATAAAACTTATATAGAATACCAGCAGACCTAATAATTACAAGACAACTTAACAAAGAATGATAATGTTGAAAGATTTACACATCCAGATTTCAATGCCATATTAGGACAGTGTGGTGACAGCATAAAGATAGATAAACAGACCGATGAGACAGAATAGAAAATCCCAACATAAACCCATACATTTATATTTACTTGATTTTCAACAAAGGCATCAATGCCATTTAATGGTGAGAGGAAAGTCTTCTCAATAAATAGTGCTGGGGGCCGGCCCGGTGGCGCACTGCTACGGTGCGCCGCTTGGGAGCGCGGTGGCGCTCCTGCCGAGGGTTCAGATCCCACATACAGACCGGTTCCTGCTCACTGGCTGAGCGAGGTGCGGGCGCGACACCGAGGGTTGCGATCCCGTTGCCAGTCCCGGTCTGGTACGGGCGCGACACTGAGGGTTGCAATCCGTTGCCGGACACGAAAAAAGACAAAAAGGAAAAAAATAAATAAATAAAAATAAAAATAAAATAAATCGTGCTGGATCAGCTGGATTTCCATATGGGGGGAAAAAAAAAAGAACTTTAATCTCTATCTCACATCAAACTCCCAAATTAAGTTAAATTAAATTAGATTAGATTTTCTTGAGGAAAACAGGTCCTTGAGGTAGGTAAGGATTTTTTGTTGCCTTTTTTTTTTCTTGGTGGCTGGCCAGTATGGGGATCTGAACCTGTGACCTTGGTGTTATAAGGCTGCGCTCTAACCAACTGAGATAACTGGCCAGCTGGTTAAGGATTTTTAAAATAAGACAAAAATAGGACAAAGCACTAAAGATGAAAAAACATATAAATAGGAATTTATCAAAATTTAAAATTCTTGCTCATCAAAAGCAAGTTTAAAAAACACAAACAGGCTGAGGGAAATATTCACAACACATATATCTAACAAAGAACTCATATCCAGAATGTATAAAAAAAACTACAAATTAATAATAAATAAAATAAAAAGAGTTCAGTTATAAAATTGTCAAGACTTGATCTATATTGAATAAGATATCCAAATGGCTAAGAAGCATGTGAGAATGTTCTTAGCCTCCCTAGTAATTAGCAAAATGCAAAATTAAAACCACAGGGTGATACTGTTTCACACCCACCAGAATGGCTAAAAGGTGAGGGGTTGACAGTAGCAAGTGTTGACTAAGAATGTGGCACAACTGGAATTGTCACAAGGTGCTGGCAGGAATGCAAAATGTTAGGCTCTCTTAGGAAAACTGACTGGCATTTCCTAAAGAAGTCAAACGTATATCTACTCTATGATCCAGCAATTCTACTCCCCGGAACATATCCAAGAGAAATAGGTACATATCTCTATCAAAAGACTTCTTCTGGAATGTTTATAGGCAGCACTATGTATAACAGCCCAAATCTGGAACCTGTCCCGATGCTCCCCAACAGTAGAAAAGATGGAGAAATTCTTTTTTTTTTTTTTTTCCTTTTTTTGTATTTTTTCGTGACCGGTAATGGGATCGCAACCCTCGGTGTCACGCCCGTACCGCGACCGGCAACGGGATCGCAACCCTCGGTGTTGCGCCCGCACCGCACTCAACCAGTGAGCGGACCGGTCTCTATATGGGATCCAAACCCTCGGCGGGAGCGCCGCCACACTCCCAAGTGCTGCACTCTACCGAGTGCGCCACCGGGCCGGCCCAAGGTGGAGAAATTCTGATGGAGTCACACAATGGAATGAACTGTCTACAACTGCAGCAGTAATGGGGTCAAATTCCTCACAAATCCTGTTTTGAGCAAAAGTAGCATGACACAAAAGACTACATTTTGTGTGAATCCATTATTATAAAGTACCAAACAAGCAAAACTCGTCCCGTCAGGATAGAGGTCACTTGTTGTGGGGTGGAAGTTAATGGAAGAGAACACAGGGGGTCCTTGGGGTGCAAGCAGGGTTGTGCTTCTTGGTCTGGGTCTAGGTGTGTCTAGTGAAAGTTCATTAAGCTGTAAACTTGTATATTTGCACCTTTCTAAATGTGTACAATTCCGCAGTAAATGGTAAGAAACAAACAAAAAAACAAATATGCCATTTTGCAATAGATAAAAAATATGAAATACTAGGAATAAATCTAATGAAAAATGTGTATGACTTCAAAGGATACTACAAAATGTAACTGAAAGCTAAACACCTGAACGAATGGACGGGTGGGCAGTGTTCACGGATGGGCAGTGTCAGTGCTGTGAATACACACATGGAGAGATTCTTAGTCTCGTTCGTGTCAGAGAAATGCGAATCGAGTCACAACTAAAAATTATTTTATACCCATTTGCCATGCCAAACTTAAGACGTCTGACAATAGCAACTGTTGGAAAGTCTGCATGTCAACAGCGTCTCCCACACAGTGCCAGCAGGGGTGAAAATGGAGACGACCACTTTTGGAAATAATTTGGCATGATCTCGCTAGGTTGAATAATTGCACCCCACCACCCAGCAATGCCGCTTCCAGGACGCGTCCCAGGGCACATGCTTAGCACCAGTGTCTGCACTCACGGCTGCAATGCTTGACGGCAGGACACAGGTTGGTGAAGCCCCACGACAGACTGATAAGCAGCGTGAGAATGAAGTGAGGTGTCCCCAAAGCCGTCTTCCACCCGAGGGCCACCGCTGTAATAGCTCTCACTGTCATTTCATCCAAATTCCATCCCCTGAGCCCAGCTCAGTCCAGCCTCCGATGACCATGTCAACTTTAGTTTGTACCATCCCCCTTGATAACCACTTCAGCCAAACCAGAGAACCCAAGGGGACCTCAGGGCTATTTTTACTTCTTCTTTTATATGCTTTTTAGCTGTGAAGTTATACGCACTTTTTTCTTTTTAGGGGGCATTTTCCATATAAATACAGTCAGCCCTCCATACCCATGGGTTCCGCATCTGTGGATTCAACCAACCTCAGATCAAAAATATTCAGAAAAAAAATCTCATCTGTACTGAGCGTGCACAGGCTTTTTTCTCACCATTATTCCCTAAACAATACAGTGTAACAACTCATTTATGTGTCATTTACACTGTATTAGATGCTATGAGTAATCTAGAGATGATTTAAAGTATCCAGAGGATGTGTGTCGGTCATATGTAAACGCTACACCATTTTATACCAGGGACTTGAGCACCCATGGATTTTGGTATCTGCGGGGGGTCCTGAAACCAGTTTCCCATGGATACCAAGGGACAACTGTATACAAAGCAAAATCTTAGTTTTAAAAATCCAGAGAACAGTTTTTAGTTCGAAAGTTGCAAACGGGTGGTTTGCCCTACCCAGGATTAAAAAGGAAAAAGCAAAGAATGTTGCCAACATTAAAAAAACAAGATTGCATACGGAAATCCAGGCTTCTGACTTTTCTTTTCAAGGCCAGCCGGCCTGGCCCCGGGGCCTGTGCATTTCTGCATTGGGCTGAGGCTCTGCACCTCCGCCCCGCCCGTGACACACTTGCCCCATCCCTCGCACTGCCTGCCTGGCTCTGTACTTGTTCAGCTCTGATTTCCCCTCACGCCGCTCTCTTTCTTTATTCGATGTGCATTTTTTCCTTTGATGTCCTGACATGAAGGAAGACTCAGGACTGTCCAGTCTCACAACTTCCTTTGACAGATGAGAAGTCTGACAAGGAGCCAGGGAAACGACCCGCATCAGCACACCCCAGCAACAAAGCCACCTCGGGCCAGGCTCCTGGTCAGCTCGACGTGGGCAGGACTTGGGGCACCCAGATGAGGGGGGCAAAGAGCTGAAGATCTGTCCCACTGGGATGTGGGAAAACGAATCCGGGATGGAACCAGACCTTACTGAGGGGCGGGACTAAGGCTGTTGGTAACAATGCAGGGCACAGCCTAGAGGCCGCTTGACATTTTGGTACAGCCTGAAAAACAAACAACTCAGGGTTCAGCCTTTAAGAAAAGAAAATTGCCAGTGGCATTTAAGAGAGACATTCTCACCTGATACTGAGTCTCACCTTGTCTGAGCTCAAACCACAGTGTGGGGGAGGAGACCACACAGGGAGGCTGGAAAACTGGGCCCGAATCCAACAGCAGGCAGAGCCTGGGGCACAGTTCATCATTCCCCTGATCTAAAACGGTCCTGCATGATTTAACGCCCACCGTGGCGGTGACGAAAAACCAAACCTCCAGACAGAAGGCTCGCAGGGAACCAGCAGGGAGTTCAGGTCCGTCTGCCAGCGCAGCTGGACGTGGCCTTCCCCGCCGCTCCCTCCCGTTCTCTCTACACTGCCCCTGACGAGTAAACCAATGAGCTCCCGCACGTGGCAGGGCTGGTAGCGGCCGTCCCCGTCTCCGCCCCGTGGCCGGCCCCTGCGTGTGTAATCGGACAACTGCCTCTGAGTCTCAGGGTGCGTGGACGAACAGTTCCTCTACCTGCTCAGCAGGTCCCTCGACACGAGCCGCACAAGGAGCCAGAAGCTACAGATCTGACCAGGCTGGAGACAAAAAGGCACTTGTGACATTTACAGGCGGCTGAGAGACGACGGATGCGAGCAACGGGAAGTCTGCGGGTGTGCCCGGGCGGGGCGCGGGCCCGGACCCTACAGCAGCTTAGACGCCTCCACGAGCCCCCAGAATGGAGGAGCGGTGCCAGGAGGCTGCACAGCCGTCCGCACGAGCAGCGACCAGTCGGCAAAGACCAGCCACCTAACGTAAGGAAAGCCGAGTGGAAACGGGGCCCTGTGAAGTGTCTCTGCTTGCTAACAGCTATTTTTTTTAAACTCTCATTTCATTACAAAATGCAGGAACAAAATGAGAGTCACTTGCCTGGCACTGGCCACAAGCAGAGGTCTGGGAGGTCTTAAAGGACCCAGGATCCCAAAGGTGCTCTGCAGGTCAGCCAGTAATGGAAGTACATGCTTTTTTAAACCCACAAATAAGATAACAAAATAAAATGCCTTCACTGTCACCAAAACGGCACTGCGTGAGAGCCTCTGGCAGTGCGAGCGCTGGGCGTGGGCCCTCCCTCCCACGCCCACTGGAGGCCGCAGTCCTTACCTGCTCCCAGGGTTAGTTGTGGGATGTTTAACTGAGGTCCACGGGGACTCCAGGAACAGGCAGGAGCCGCAGCTCTGTCTGAGCCAGGCAGGGCCTCCCACCACCTTCCCAGCAGCACCAGCCCCCCTGCCTGCCCCCGACAAGGAGAGTGGGGTAAAGCTGACCTGTCTGCCCACGTGCCCCCACCCCATCTTCAGATGAGGACCCACGCCTTCACCCTCACAGCCAGACCCCCCCTCACCAGGCCCGGCTCTACACCCACCTGCTCCACGGCCCCTCCCCCTACAGCCCACCTGCTCCACGGCCCCTCCCCCTACACCCACCTGCTCCCCGGCCCTTCCCCCTACAGCCCAGTGGCTCTACCTCTCCGCCCCGTCATCTACCGATCACCTATCTCAGACCAGGCTTGTTCGGCATGGTAAGGCCAGGGTCTACCTACCTACCCCTCTGTTTCTATCTATCTCTCTATCATCTGTCTGTCATCCGTCAATCACCATCCATCTATCTACCTGTCCACATGCACACACTCGTGGAACTGTATTCAGGGAGACTTATTTCTTGGGGTTCTGCCATTGGGTATAATTTTTTCTAAACCATCCCTGCCTAATGGAACAAAGCAAAAGCTGCACCTTGGGGTCGCCTTCCAGGTGGTTGTGAGGATGCCATAAGCTAATGCATGTGACAGAATTTACCTGTCTTCAGCCTCACCTCACTTGAGTTTACCCATCTGCAAAACAGACTATAGTTTCTCCAACTTGCAGGATTCTTAGCAAAACTAAATGAGGTCATCCATGTGAACCTTCAGGATAGTACCCACACCTGCTAAGTGCTCATTACCACAGAGCTGCATTTATTAGAGAACAAAGTTAGCCAGAGAGGGGAAGGAGTCAGGTTATGGAGCAGATCTGGGGAGGGTCTATAAGAAAAGGATATGAGTCTATGAGGAAGGTCTATAGAACGAATGGGAGGGTCTGTAGGGAAGGTCTATGGTCTTTGGGGAGGGTCTATGTACTTGTGGAGAAGTTCTGTGGTCTACGGGTTGGGTCTATGGTCTGCGGGTAGAGAGTGTTTAGGTCTATGGTCTTTGGGGAGGGTCTATGGGTCTGTAGATTGGATGTATAGTCTATAGGAAGGGCCTATGTGCTTATGGGGAGGGTCTATGGGTCTGTCAGTTGGGTCTGTGATCTGTTGGTTGGATCCATAGTCTATGGAGAGGGTCTATGTCCTTATGGAGAGGGTCTATATATTTGTGGGGAGGATCTATGGTCTGTGGGGAGGGTCTCTGAGTCTGGGGTGGGTGTCAGTGGTCTATGGGAAGGATCTATAGGACTGTGGGTAGGGTCTATGATCTACAGGGAGGGCCTATGGGTCTGGGGATTGGGTCTGTGGTCTGTGCAGAGGGTGTAAGTCTATGGGGAAGGTCTCTGGGTCTGTGGGTTGAGTCTATGGTCTATGAAGAGGGTCTCTGGGTCTTTGGGGTGGGACTATGGGGTCAGCAAGTTGGGTCTATTGTCTCTGAGGAGGGTCTATGTGCTTTTGGGGAGGGTCTATGAGTCTGTGATCTGTGGGTTGGGTCCATGGTCTATGGGGAGGGTCTATGTGCTTATGCGGAGGGTCTACGGGTCTTTGGGAAGGATCTATGGTCTGTGGGGAGGGTCTATGGGTCTGTGGGTTGTGTCTATATTCTGTGGGGAAGGTCTATGGGTGTGTGCGTTGGATCCAGTCTATTGGGAGGATCTGTGGACACGGCTGAGGCCTCATCAGCCTCTTTGGGCTGCTCCCTGGCACTGGGTGAGCCTGTGCTGAGCTGCTGGTGACCAGGGACCAAGTTCTGATGACCAAGCTTCACCTTTTCCTGAGACTGAGGCTGCTATTGTGTGTCTGCCTTGCTCCACCAGGACTGGAGTCAGCCCATGTGGAGCACTGCCCTGAGGAGAATGTAGGGCAGGGGTACAGCATCGACACAGCAGGGGTGTTATGGACAGCTGAGGGAGGGGATGACAAGACGTCAGCGTCACCAACAGGCACGCCTGCAAAGAAGCATGTTCACTCTGCTTTCAGGGCAGGTCCTGGCTCAGTCTCAGGAGGGTTCAGTGACTTGGACTGACAGGTTGTCGGGTAAGCGTGTGCCCCTGGTGAGCAGGGGAAGGGCCCTGACAGCTCTACAGCTGTGTTCAATGACCAGGAACATCCCCATGTCCATCGAGGCCTCGCCTGGCTGAGCCTGGAGGGAATGCATAATCCATCCCTGTGGCACGCCATGTTACAGTGTGTTATAGTGTGTCATGACACGTCACAGCATGTCCTAGCATTTGCCCTGTGTTGCTTTGATGTTCCTGGAAGCCCCGACACACTGTCCCCATCCCAGAGCTATGCTGGAAGCAAGGACCAAATCTGTTTTCCACAGGAGAAAGATGAGCTTTACCCTGGAGGAGAAAGTCCTAACTCCTGAGCATGGTACGACAGGCCTGTAAGGAGTGTCGTGAGGCTGCCATAACAAACTACCACAAGCCAGGTGCTCAGCCCAACAGAAACTTATTCTCTCCCAGGTCTGGAGGCCAGAAGTCAGAAACCTAGGCACCAGCACTGCTGTGCTCCCGCCCTCCGGAGGCTGCAGGGTCTGTCCTGCCCCTCTTGGCGCTGGGGCAGGTGCTCTGATGCCCCCTCCCCGAGGCCTCACAGAGGCCTCACAGCAGCCTCCTCTCTGTCTTTGCACGGCTGTCTTCCTGTTGTATGTCCAAGATGCCTCCTCTTACAAGGACTCTGGTTGTTGGATTTAGGCCTGCCCCACTCCTGTCCCACTCCTCTCTACCCAGACTACCTCTACAAAGAGCCTACTTCCAAATTAGGATCCACGGGGCACACGTTCACAGGCACCGAGGTTAGGATTTGGACATTTAAGGGGAGGGCAGTCCTGCTGAGGCAGTCCACGTGGCACCTCACCCTGCACCTCTGCCCTCTACACCTCATCATCCGGACACATGTGGCCTCCAGGCCCCTGTCACTGGATGCTGGTCCTGAGCAGCTGCTTCCATCCTCCATGCCCCACCTCCAGGTTTGCACGCCCTGTGACCTTCCTGGCCCCTAAACTGTTGGGACCTCACGAGCCACCTGCCTGCCTAGCTCTCACACGTCCTGCTGCCCAGGCACCTCAGCCCTGTCTTGGTGCCCCAACCCTGCCTGAGGGCCACCTGCCTGCTGTGTGCTGGCTGGTCACTCTGGATACGCCACAGCACTGGCCAGGGTGGACTGCTAGCTGGAGCGTGCAGCTGAGCCTTCACCTTCTCCCAGCACCCAGCTGCCCAAGTGCCTTCTGCAAGGGAAAAACAGACTCCTCCATGAGGAGTGTGGCTCAGCTGCTCAGGGCTGCTGAGAGGCCCTCCTGCGACATGTGGAGTTTACCTCCAGTGTTAAGTTTACCTCGTGACCCAAAGTGGCTGCTCCAGTTCCAGCCATCATGCCAAATTCTACACAGCAGGGAGGGGAAGAGGGAAGGAGACGTGGGCCTTTAGGACCTTCGGGGAGGCACACTCTCCAGCGTCACTCTATCCTGCTGGCTCTGACTGTGAAGCCAATGGGTACTTCAAAAAGTTCATGGAAAAATAGAATTATGAGATAATGCCAATCTTTCCACGAACTTTTTGAAGATCTCTCGCACTTATAGAGAAATGCCTGCAGATTTTAAACAAGCAATGACACTGTTAATGAGAATTAATTGGTACTAAGTGCTCTGGAGGAAAAGTGCTGGGAGCGACAAGAGTGTAGCAGGGAGGCCTGACGCAACATGGTTATCAGGAAACTTGCTCCAAGGAAGCAAGTCCGAGTTAAGATCTGAAGGAGTCGAGAGAGCCGGGTGAGGAGGGGGGTGGGACAGGGATGGGACAGCCCTTTTGGAGACCCCACGCATCCATCACTCACTTGCCACATGGTAGGAAGGAGCCTCTGAGCCCACCTGTGGCTGGCAGTCCCCCGATTTCTGCGGTGGCCTGTCTGCTTTTTGTACCTCCCGCCCCTGTCATCCTGGAACATCCGATACAAGGGCAGTGACCACCTTCCAGACTGGAAATCCAGACAACCTGGGCTTTCCACGTTCACGTTCCTAGCAGTGTGTGAACCACCCTGTGGCTGCGGGCTGCGTGCAGAGCCCCACCGCGGGCCCGTCCACATCTGCAGAAAACAGCTGAGGCAGCCGAGCCCCGCCGAGGCAGCCTGACCCAGGCAGAGGCCGGGCCCAGCCTCTCACCCCGGGCCTGGCCTTCCAACCGTTCACAGCATTTATTCACCAGCGAAGGCTGTTTCCTTGCAAAATGACTTCAAACAGTCTCTCCTGCATTCTCTCGTGCAGCGGTCCCAGCTCTTGCCACCAGTATTAGAAGCGGCTGCAAAGGTCCCTGCCGGCCACCCCGCACGTCCAGCTGTTCCGTGTGGCCCCTGGCTTCTTCTCTAGTTACAGGGACACAGTCACTATAAAGGCTATCCCGGCCAAGCACTGTGCAGGGGGACAAGTTTCCTCCCCAGAGTTTGTGGAGGTGACGTTGCTGTCCCTGCGGCTCCCCCCGTCCTGGGGAGAACCCAGCCTGAGGCGGCCCTGGGTCCTTAAATGGAAGCAGAATCCAACCCCCCACCATGCCAGGAAACAGTCAAGGATTTCAACTCACAGACCGGACAGAGAGGCGCCATGAGCAGGGGGCCCGTCCCCGTCCCCAGGTCATGCGAGGCAGGAGCGAAGGGTGGGCAGAGAGCGGGCAGTGTGGCGGTCAGCAGGTGCAAATGGAAGTGGCCCGTCCCTAGTTCTTACCTCTGCCATGGGCTTGGACTGCTGGGGCTGGTGTTCCACTTCTAGTGCCTGGCAGCAGCCTTCGCTGCGTGTTCCCGTGCCGCACAGTTCACCTCTGCGCTGGAATAACGCCCTGGGGAGAAGCTGTCAGAGAACCCTTCACAGAACCCTTCTTGAGCTTTCTGGTCTTGTGGTGGCTTTGAGGAAAGCTGTGGACCCCCTCCAGGTTAATACAAATGTCCACACGCACACGCACACGTACACACACACCTACACTCATACACATCTACAGTTTTGTGTCTACAGGAGGTTCAGAGACCCCTGAGGCCCCGTCAGCCCAGCCCCTATGTGAGGACCCCACTTTGGGACAGCGCTGCCTTTCCCTAGATCCCCGACCAGCATTTCCAAAGTTGTTCCATGGGGAAAAGGGAAGCCTAACAATGAATGCTGGAACAGTGGATGACATCCCTTGTAGCACGTGCACAAAACGGTGGTCACGGCACCGTGGAAGTGAGCAGCTTGCACAAACGCAGCATCACGGCGGAACTGGAGAAACGTGCGACTGAGGAAAAGAAGCGAATCACAGGAGAATCACAGGAGACTGCGTGAGCGCATCACTATTTCCTGAAGCATTAAAACACGTAACATGGGGTCCGGCCCGGTGGCACACTGCTACAGCGCGCCGCTTGGCAGCGTGGCGGCGCTCCCGCCGAGGGTTCGGATCCCACATACAGACCGGCCGCTCACTGGCTGAGCGAGGTGCGGGAGCAACACCGAGGGTTGCTATCCCGTAGCCGGTCCCGGTCCGGTACGGACGCGACACTGAGGGTTGCGATCCATTGCCGGTCACGAAAAAAGACAAAAAGGAAAAAAAAAAAAACACGTAACATGAAACGCGGTGCTTAGGGAGCACACACACCTGGCACAGGGTTAGAGGCAAGGAAAGGAGAAGCACAAAGCTCAGGCCAGCGAGCCAGGTGAGGAGGTGTCAGTCACGCCCATCGGGCTCGCACGCCTGTTCTGTTGTTATTTGTACAGTCACAACGTGTGCCCACGGTTGTTATGTGTGTATGAACGCATCCTTGTGTATTTCATAGACATATCTCGTACTCTGTATTTCTGAAATGCCACATAACAGATGTCTGTGATAGTCCTGGCTGTCGTCACTGATGTCCCCAGGACCGAGGCGCATGCATGCAGGAGGACGGCCCCACAGTCAGCGAGCCTGCCCGAGCCTTTCCTCAGAGGTGGCCCCAGAACCTCTTTCAGCTCTTACATCTGATATTTAACCTAAATTTCTAAATAATGTGCACGTAGTGTTGTTTCCTGATTCTTCGTTTTAGACAGAATCAACTGACTTCCTGTGATGTTAGTCGACGGTTTTTTAGTATCCCCCAAACTTCATTCCCTCCCCCCACCTTCCCAAAAGGGTTGTCACAATTTTTTGTAGAGCGACCAGTGCTTTCATTTTGACTACACAAAATTGTGTTCACTGGTAAACCAAGTAGCATGTTAGATCACATTTTCTTTCTCATATGATTTTCTTTGTTTTTCCTGGAAGTTAGTCATTGCCTCAATTTTCCCACTTGCTAATTCTCTATTCTTTTCTAAATGTTCCTACAGAAGTGCAGATGCCCAGCAACCATTTTTCCGAATACCTGCACTCACCGAGGGGCAGGCCAGCACGGCTGCTTCCTCTGAGAGAGTGTCCCCCTCCGCGCCTGTCCACGCCGGCTGGCCACACTCTCCTTGGTGCGCAGCTCTTGTCCTAGAGCTTTCCTCAGAATCCCCTTGGGGGTGACCCTCTTTCCAGAGGGCACTTTCTTTCTGCAGTGGCTTCCTGGTGAAGGGGATGCAGTTCTGATGCATCTCTACTGCAGCCTCATGCTCCAGGTACCAAATTCCAGGTCGAAACAGTTTTCCTCTGGAATTTTGCCAGCTGTACTCTACCTTCTCGGAGTTGTTGTTGAGAAGCCTGCCTGAGGCCTTTTTATTTCCACATCTTTGCATGAGAACTGACAGTGTTTGCTTCTCTCTGAAAGTTGTCAGAACTTCGTTTTCATTCCCAGTGTTCTGAAATTCTATGCTGGTGTGGTTTGTAAGGAACTTTTAAAACTTACTATGTTGGGCACTTGTTGAGCCCAAAGGACCAACAAGACAAAGAAATGGAAAATGGATGAAAAATGTAAGAAAATTAGGTAATCAAACCAGGTGGTCCACCATCTGCCCAAAAAGGGGTCCAGGAAAAGAAAGCAGAGGACACCAGGGGAGAACTTCCAAATAGACTATCCAGGAAACTTTCCAGGACTGAAGAAATTGGGTCATCTCCCTAAATTTCCTTAACCATCTGTTTCATCTCTCTCGAATGTTTTTATTTTGGTTATCTTTTTTTTTTTCATTTCAAAGAGGGTTTTTTTTCTTATTGATTATTCCTTTTTCATGGTATT
>NW_007726959.1:176743-178359 GCF_000696425.1 Galeopterus variegatus
TTTTTTTTTTCATTTCAAAGAGGGTTTTTTTTCTTATTGATTATTCCTTTTTCATGGTATTCCATTCTAATTTATGGACATACTATCTTCTCATATTTCCCTGACAGTATTAATAGGTTTTAAAAACATTTTTCCTAAAATTTTCTCTGCTTCCTAAATTGTCTGTCTTCTTTCTTCTGCTTTGGTCTTTCCTGTAGGGACTTTCCTCCAGGAGAGAACTGTAGGTGGCTGTTCATTCACATTTAAGAGCGAGACACTGACCTGCTTCCTGGAAGTTCTGTGAGAGGTGGGGGTTCATCCCTGGGGTGAGCTGATGTTAACTCTTTTCTCTAGGCTCACCCCGTATGTCCAGAGGAAAGGACCCCATCCCTTGCACAAGGGAAGCTCGTGTAATGAAGCCATAGCCAAGCCCTCCATCCCAACCCTGCTGATTACAGGTAGAAAGCCTAACTTCCATTAAATTGCCCAAATTCTTGATGTTTTTAGGACCTTCAATTAGTCTCTTTCCCGAAAAGCCTCAATTGTCTTTAGTGTGTTCTTGTATGCCCACACACCTCTGCACCTCCCAGTCGATGGTTAGGTGTTCTTTGGTCCATGCACCCTAATAAAAATCACAAGTGGCCCAACTCTATCACACCTTTTTAAAATGTTGATGAAGATCTGGGAGGGGGCTCAGGCCTAGGGGCTCTGTCCTCACAAGCTGGCCCAGGTGGAGCTGGCCGTGCAGCAGGTGTGCACTTGCTCTGATGCATGAAGTGCCACAATGCTTGTTTTTCTAAATTAAATTATGACTCTGAGCTCCCATGTAGCTGACCAGAAATTTAACCTCAATTATTTCTGAGGCATCTCTCAATTAAATTATGACTCTGAGCTCCCATGTAGCTGACCAGAAATTTAACCTCAATTATTTCTGGGGCATCTCTCCTCTCAGAATCAAATAAGAACATTCTGGAGAGAACTTCCAGTCTTTGGGCTATTGTCACAGGCAGGCATTGGTCCCTCGTGTCCTGCAGAAGTCTCTGACAGCTCCACAGGCAGTGGGTCAGGGTCCCTGTGCAGGTTAGTTCTAGGCGTCAACTTGACTAGATTAAGGGATGCCAAGAAATCTGGTAAAGCTATCTCTTCAGGTGTGTCCATGAGAGGTGTTTCCAGAAGAGATTAGCATGTGGGCCTGAGTGGACTGGGTAGGAAAGATCCACCTTCAATATGGGCAGGGACCATCCAATCCACCAGGGGCCCTGGAGAGAACAAAAATGTAGCAAAAAAGTGAATTGCTCTCTCTATCTGCTGGAGCTCAGATACATTCTGTTCTCCTGTCCGTGGACATCAGAGCTCGAGACTCTTCAGCCTTTGGGTTCCAGGACTTACACCACGGACACCACCAGCTTCCCTGGTTTTAAGGCCTTTGGACTTGGGCTGAGCCACAGTACCAGCATCCAGTTTGCAGACGGCCTATTGTGGGACTTCTCTTCACAATCATGTGAGCTAACTCCCCTAATAAATCCCCCCTCATTTAGTGATAATATATCCTATTGATTCTGTCTCTCTGGAGAACACTGACTAATAAAGATTTTGGTACCAGAGAAGTGGGGTGTTACTTATAACAAATACTTGGG
>NW_007726959.1:178860-181486 GCF_000696425.1 Galeopterus variegatus
GGACTTCTCTTCACAATCATGTGAGCTAACTCCCCTAATAAATCCCCCCTCATTTAGTGATAATATATCCTATTGATTCTGTCTCTCTGGAGAACACTGACTAATAAAGATTTTGGTACCAGAGAAGTGGGGTGTTACTTATAACAAATACTTGGGAAAGTGGAAGCGGCTTTGGAACTGGTGTTGGAAAAAGTTTGGAAGAGTTTGGAGGACTCAGAAGAAGACAAAAAGACAAGGGAAAGTTTGGAACGTGTTAGAGACTGGTTATGTGACGGCGAGCAGAATGTTGATAGAAATGTGGACAGTAAAGGCCATTCTGACATGATCTCAGATGTAATGAGAAGGGACTTACCGGAAACTGGGGCAAAGGTCACCCTTGCTATAGACTGGCAAGGAACTGGGCTGCATTCGGTTCATGCCCAAAAACTTTATGGAATGTGGAACTTCAAGGTGCTGACCCAGGGTATTTGGCAGGGGAAATTCCTAAGCAGCAAAGCATTCAGAAAGCTGTACGGTTACTTGTAACAACCTATGCTGAGTTATGGCAGAAAAGGCATGAAGTAAGGCCAGAATTTATAATTCAAAAGAAAGCAGAGGGAGAAAAATCAGAACCCTTTCAGCCTGGCCATGAAAGCAAGGATGTAGCCCAGCAACCATTTCCTAAGGAGATTAATAGAGAAGAAAGGGATCGTTAAGAGAAGGGAAAAAAGACCTTGAAGGCATTTCAGAGAATTTGGAGGCTGTGTTTTCCATTACAGGTCCAGAGGCCTAGGGAGACAGACTGGTCTTAGGGAACAGGCCTGAGATACCCTCCATTAGTTTGCTTTCCAGGGCCACCCCAGGATGCTGCTCCCCATACCCCAGCTGCTCTAGAATTTGCTAAATTGGCCCCAGGCATGGCTGGGCCTGCAGCTTCAGAAGATACAAGCTGGGAGGTTTGGCAGCATCCACATGGTGTTAGGTCTGCAGACTCACAGAATGCCAGAACTGTGGAGGCCTGGGAGCCTCCACCCAATTTCAAAGGATATATGAAAAAGCCTGAGGACCCAGGAAGGGATCTGTCACAGGGGCAGAGTCACCACAGACAGCCTTTGGTAGAGCAATGCTGAGCCGAAGAGTGGAGTTGGAGTTGCAGCAGAGAAACCCTACCAGTGCAATGTCTAGTAGAGCTGTGCAAGCAGGACCACCATGGAGACCCCAGAATTGTAGACCTACCAGCATGCAACGCCAGCCTGCGAGAGCTGAAGAATGGCAGGAAACCAGGGAAGCCATAGAAGTGGAGCTGCCCCAGGACTTGGAGACCCAACCCCTGCACCATCGTGCACAGGATGTGGAACATGGAATCAAGTTACATGATTCACCAGCTCTGAGATTTGATGCCTGGCCTACTGGGTTTTGGACTTGCTTAGCACCTGTAACCCCCCTTTTTTGGCCAATTTCTTCCTTTTTGAACAGGAATATGTACCTTATGTTTGTCCCATCATTTTATCTTGGAAGCAACTTGTTTTGAATTCACAGAAGGGACTTTCAACTTTGGACTTTTGAGCTGAAACAAGACTTTGAGGATGAAATAAATGTATTTGTATGAAAAAAGGACATGAGTTGGGGGGGCGGGGCAGAATGATGGGGACTGAATTGTGTCCCCCCAAAGTTTAGTGTGTTGGAGGCTTGGTACTCACTGTGACAGTGTTAAGAGGGTGGGAGATCCTATTATGGTCATTGCAAGGTGGGGCCTTGAAGAGGTGACTGGATTGTAAGGACCCTGCCGTAGTGAATGGTTTAATTGTGGTCAGGGGTGTGGTTCTAAGGGCCTTAAAAGTTTTGAGAGCACATCAGGAACTATTTCTCTCTCTGCTCCACCATATTTGCCATGTGATACCCTGAGCCACTACAGGATAAGGCACTCACCAGATGTGTTCTCTGAACTTTGGACTTCCCAGCCTGTGAAACTATAAGCAACAAATTTTGTTTTCATATAAATTACCCAGTTCCAGGTATTTTGTTATAAGCAACAGAGATGGACTAATAGAGAAAACTGGTACCAGGAATGGGATGCCTATTTGCCCTCATAGTATCACACACAGCATGGCTCCTGACCAAGGAAGTCACTTCACAGCTAAAGAAGCGCAGCAATGGGCTCACGCTCATGGAATTCACTGGTCTCACCGTGTTCCCCGTCGTCCTGAAGCAGCCGGTCTGATAGAACAGTGGAATGGCCTTTTGAAGTCACAGTTACAGCACCAGCTTGGTGCCAGTACCCTGCAGGGCTGGGGCAAAGTTCTCCAGCAGGCAGTATATGCTCTAAATCAGCGGCCAATATATGGCACTACCTCTCCCATAGCCAGGATTCACGGGTCCAGGAATCAAGGGTGGAAACGAGAGGGGCACCACTAACCATTACCCCTAGGGACCCATTAGCAAAATGTTTGCTTTCTGTCCCTGTGACGTTACGTTCCGCTGGTCTAGAGGTCTTGGTTCCAGAGGGAGGACTGCTTCCATCACGAGACACCACAACGATCCCATGGAACTGGAAGTGAAGGCTGCCACCTGCCACCTTGGGCTCCTCGGGTCTCTGAATCAGCAGGCTAAGAGAGGAGCTTCGGTGTTGTCTGGGGCGACTGCCCCA
>NW_007726959.1:181893-183962 GCF_000696425.1 Galeopterus variegatus
CCCCTAGGGACCCATTAGCAAAATGTTTGCTTTCTGTCCCTGTGACGTTACGTTCCGCTGGCCTAGAGGTCTTGGTTCCAGAGGGAGGGATGCTTCCATCACGAGACACCACAATGATCCCATGGAACTGGAAGTGAAGGCTGCCACCTGCCACCTTGGGCTCCTCGGGCCTCTGAATCAGCAGGCTAAGAGAGGAGCTTCGGTGTTGTCTGGGGCGACTGCCCCAGACCATCAGGGGGAAGTTGGACACTACCTCACAGTGGAGGTGAGGAAGATTATATCTGGAAAACAGGAGATCCCTTAGGGCGTCTCTTAGTACCACCATGCCCTGTGATTAAGGTCAATGGAAGATTACAACAACCAAACCCAGGCAAGACTACACATGGCCCAGACTCTTGAGGGACGAAGGTCTGGGTCACTCCACCAGGTAAAGAACCACGACACGCTGAGGTGCTCGCTGAAGGCAAAGGGAACACAGAACGGGTAGTAGAAGAAGGAAGTTATCAATACCAGCTTCAACCACGTGACCAGTTACAGAAACGAGGATTGTAACTGTGCTCCCTGCTGTGTTAAGAATACGTCTGGATGTCTCTATACTGTACACACATTAAGCAATTATCTTTGTTTTTGTTCCTCCTTATTCTTTGTCATGTACCAGGAGACTTACTGACTTTATACCAGCATTTAAATAATGTTATCTTTACATCATAGTATTTGCATTTAAGTCGTGGGATATTGGGAGAGGGGTACATGTCATATAAGGACGTCACCTCCTCTTCTGGGAAGGGATCATTGTGTTTCCAGTTGTACGCAGCATAGTGTACCATGTTAGGCAAAACTTATGTTATTGTCCCATTTGAAAATTAGGTGTGATTTAAGGAGATAGTATGGACACCAAGTTGACAAGGGGTGGACTTGTGAGGGCTAAGATTCGGGGATTAGATGCGATGAAGGGATGCCGGGAATCCTGGTAAAGCTGTCTCTTTAGGTGTGTTCCTGAGGGTGTATCCAGGGGAGACGAGCGCGAGACTGAGTGGACCGAGTGGACTCTCGATGTGGGCGGGAACCGTCCAATCCTCTGGGGGCTCAGAGAGAACAAAAAATGGAGAAAAAAGGTGAATCTTGCTTTCTGTCTGCTAGAGCTGAGATATACTGTTCTCTCCTGTCCGTGGACACCAGAGCTTGAGACTCTTCAGCTTTTGGGTTCTGGGTTCCACCAGTGGCACCATTCTCCCCTCCGGCCCTCCCCGTCCTGCTCAGTGTTGTTAGGCACATGAAGGAGGCTTTCGGCAAGTAGGAGGAAAGGACATAGGTACAGGAATATAAGAATAATAAAATTGTGCTGCGAGGGCAAAGAGGAGAGTGGCTGAGAATGACTGTTTTACATTAGAAAACTAGCAAAGGAGCAAGTGGACAGGGAGCTCGGGGAGGTCATGGAAGATCACACTTGGACGTGAGGCTTGTGACTTGATCCCAGGGCCTTGCTTTAGAGCACCTCACGTGGACCCTGCGAGGTTGTCGGCTGTTGTTGATGCCGTGGTCAAGGGGCCAACGCCCGCTTCCCCAGGTGTCTTCAGAACACCCAGTTCCCAGCGCGCGGTCCCAGTGCTGGTCTGGTGGGAACTGACTCACTGACCGGAGGCCAGTGTGAAACGCAGGAGGAAAACGTCACAACCCGCCAGGTCGGCTGGCCCGTTCTCCCTCCAGCAAATGTGTCTGCGGCATGACTTCTCCCAGCCAGCATGCCTCCGCACTCTCTAGGGACAGGCCAGTGCCAAGGGCGGCAGCTTAGCACAGGTGCAGCTGGTGGAGGCCACTGCGGAGGAGAGTGAAGTGGACAGCATGGGGAGAGGGCACAAGGTCAGCAGTGGGGTGTTAGTTTAGAATGGGACAGACTAGAGCAAGGTGATAGAGGAGACAGAGAGGTGTGGAGAAGACACAGAAGGGAGGAGGGTTCAGAGCCCCACCCTGGGACTGCAGGTGGGAGGGAGGGGTGGCCAGGTGGGCATGTAGGTGGGAGGGAGGAGGGAAGGGGGCCAGGTGGGCATGTAGGTGGGAGGGAGGAGGGA
>NW_007726959.1:185093-188970 GCF_000696425.1 Galeopterus variegatus
AGTGGGGCCAGGTGGGCATGCAGGTGGGAGGGAGGGGGGCCTGGTGGGTGTGCAGGTGGGAGGAGGGGTAGACAGGTGGGCATGCAGGTGGGAGGACGAGGGGTGGCCTGGTGGAGCTTTGAGGAACGGCCTCCTGGGTAGCTAAGGTACAGGGCCTGACCTAAGTAACTCTGCCAGCTTCCTGAATTCTCTATGTGGCGCAGCCTTTTGAAGATGAGTTCCCTTGTCATCGAGCATAGATCTTTATGAAGCATTTCATTCCTACAAAGTGATACTGATTTGATGTTTTTGGGGGAACTTGTCATCCTGCACAAATAGGTTTCACTCAACGAAAGTTCAACGAAATTAAAAAGCTTCTGGTGGTCACAGGTTTTGGAGACAGAAAAAGAAAGAAATTCCGTGGGAGGCCTTTAGCACATCCTGAACGCCCTGATGGAGAGGACCTGCAGACAGACAAGGCACTGCGGCCACGACAGAGGCCTGGCAGCCAACAAGGGCGGGTCCACTCCAGATGCACAGGCCGCACCGCACAGCTCACGCACACCGGTGATGTCTGACTCGTTTAGGAATGAATAAAACCAACGCTATTTTCTAACAATGAGCACGAACTAGTATTTCTCCACAAGTCTGCTTCAGACTAGATAGACGCAGCTTACTTCAGAGTTTTAATTTATACTGGAGCCATCCACCATTACACATGCAATCCACAATCACACCTCACATTTTTGTCCCTCTACCTCAAGTATTTTTCTCAAAAGGTTGGGCTCTTAAAGCCAATGTTTATAGGGAAGCTCTGGTTCAAAGCACTTGCTATGTGGCAAATAATAAATAGACACAACTTTACCTGTGCACAAGTGGTGCTGCCGAGCTGCCTCATTCTGACTCTTTATTAGGACAATGTCGTTCCTCACACGTCCAACTTTATGCATCTTTGGGAAAAACAAAAAAATGCAATTGAAAAAACCAGTACCTGCTACAATTTGAGTGCTTCTGTCCCCTCCAAAATTCACAGGTCAGACACGTAATCCCCGATGCAGCAGTGTTGGGAGGTGGGCCTCATGGGAGGACTAAGGCTGCTGCTGTAACGAGGGCTTTCGGAGGGGTTCTCTCCCTCCTGCGCCCCTGCCGTGTGACGATGCAGCAGAGACCAGGCCTCGCCTGCCAGTGCCTTGGTCTGACACTTCCAGCGTCCGAAGCTATTTGGAATACATTTCTGTTCTTTATGAATTACCCAGTCTCAGGTATTATGTTCTAGCAGCACAAAACAAGGTAAGACAGTACCCCTTAGGGAATTCCTTGTAAGGGCCAGACCTTCATCTGTGTGAATGGAGCACGTAATAACCAAAATATACTTTTTAAACACCAAAAGTTAGAACTTAAGCTTCTCCAACAGCACTGCATTAATCTGACCTCTTGGAAAGTGATACAGTAATATATGAATCAT
Source organism: Galeopterus variegatus (assembly GCF_000696425.1). Lineage (NCBI taxonomy): Eukaryota > Metazoa > Chordata > Mammalia > Dermoptera > Cynocephalidae > Galeopterus > Galeopterus variegatus. Next base: position 186,538 of record NW_007726959.1, read on the forward strand.
CTTAACAAAAAAAATTGGCTGAAATTTTGTGCAAAAATTAACATAACACAAAAATCTAATTTAAAAAGATTTTCAATAAATTTCAATTAATTATACCCTAATCATAAATGACCTTTATTAAAGAATGCACGTTCTTATGATTCAAAACCAAACATTTTGAGTGATATACTTAACAGGAACTGACATAAAAGTGTTTTATTTAAAATAGTTATAATAAAAGGCAAATAGACATTTTAAGATATTTCTCATTTTAGAAAACATAGGCTTTAAGGATCAAGAGTAAGCTTCCAAACACATTGCCAGAATTAAAATTTCATATCACAGAAATGTTTAATAACAAATATTTGACCAGATTATAATCCTAAAGTTGTACAATAAATAAAAAGCCTTTCTAATTTATTTTTTTACCAAAACAGTCATGAATTGATGAATTAACAATAGAAAGTTAATAATTTTGGGAAAAGGCACGTCCAGGCAAAACAGTCAAGGCGATTTGTAAAATGCAGTGTTATAGTTCCACTGCACATAACCGACTGACTGCAAATAAATCACTCTGGAAAATTCTAAAACACGACAGGAATATTCTGCAGAAGCCAGGCAAGCATGAAGACACTGCTCTTTGCTAGTGTTTTTCTGTCCCCAGGGCATGAGGCCACAGGGATGAGCAGTCACAGGCCCCTGAGAAGAACTCGCTGCCCGCAGAGGTTCCCCTGTCCAAAGCCAGCATCTTGGTGCATCAGAGACTTGGCCGTCTCTCCGGTCTGGGCACACATCTCGTAACTGCAGCTCTCCACAGCACCGGGGCAAGTAGGAGGCTGAGCGTGGTCACACTCAGTATAAGAAGGTACACCTGCAACAGGTAAATGCAGAACGTGTTCACACTGAGCATAAGGAGGCACACCTGTACAGGCACCTGGCTGAGCACGGTCCCACTGAGCAGGTCACCTGCAAACCAGATGTTCACTGCTATCTCTTTAAGGCACAGAGTACAGCCACAGGTGAGAGGACATGTGGATGCTGGAGGGACTGAGATTTGTTGGTCCTGATGAATCATCAGGTAACACTACTAACTAGTCACACTGACCAGCACAGAATCCCTCACACTACTGAGACAGCCTCGGGGCAGGTGCAGAGGAGCTTGTTGTACAGAATCCCACTCTTCAGCAATTACTCCCCCTACACTTGACCAGAAGACTTCTCCCGTATCCCTCACTTGCGGGACAGAGACAACGCTGCACTATGAGTGCTAGGTGGCACTCCTGAGGCTGCAGTAGAGCCTTAGGAAAACACAGCCCACACCTGCGTCTCATGTTTTAGACGTTCCTGCATCAAGTTGTGAGCTAGCAGCTCAGATTTTAAAAATTAGTTTTCTTCCTCTCACAGGAAATATCACAGTGACAGTCAAAATTGTTGCAAAAGATAATGGTAACAGTTTGAGCAGTATTAACTAGTCATTTTCTTCTAAAATATTCCACATCCTAAACGAGGAGATGGCAGCAAGGCCCCCCCATGCCCACTTTGAGACCAACACTTCAGTCCCCGGCACTTTGAGCCTCCAGCCACAGCCCAGACGGACAGTGTGGATATCACGTGTGCGCCTGGGACATCTGCCCCGAGGCTGAGCCTGTCACATAGGGCATAGCACAGCCAGCGACAGACACTCACCTCCCGCGAGATGATGCCAGCTCTTCGCGCTCGGCTCCCCAGGACAAAGGAAAACTCGCTGACCTGGGCCAACCCCGCGGAGACGATCCACTTGATGTACTGGCTGCTCCTTGGCAGGATGAGAGACAAGACCAACGCTGCCAAAACAAACTGCAAGAGTGGGTCGCCGAGTTACTAATGAACACAGCACCCAGACGTGATCAGAACTCACAAGCTGCTCCTTGGCAGGATGAGAGACAAGACCAACGCTGCCAAAACAAACTGCAAGAGTGGGTTGCCGAGTTACTAATGAACACAGCACCCAGACGTGATCAGAACTCACAACAGCAGAGCACCCAGACGTGATCAGAACACACCAGCAGAGCACCCAGACGTGATCAGAACACAACAGCAGAGCACCCAGACGTGATCGGAACTCACACCAGCAGAGCACCCGGACGTGATCAGAACTCACACCAGCAGAGCACCAAGACGTGATCAGAACTCACACCAGCAGAGCACCCAGACGTGATCGGAACTCACACCAGCAGAGTGCCTGGACGTGATCGGAACTCACACCAGCAGAGCACCCAGACGTGATCGGAACTCACCAGCAGAGCACCCAGACGTGATCAGAACACAACAGCAGAGCACCCAGACGTGATCGGAACTCACACCAGCAGAGCACCCGGACGTGATCGGAACTCACACCAGCAGAGCACCCGGATGTGATCAGAACTCACACCAGCAGAGCACCCAGACGTGATCAGTACTCACACCAACAGAGCA
>NW_007726959.1:189004-189595 GCF_000696425.1 Galeopterus variegatus
CAGAACTCACACCAGCAGAGCACCCGGACGTGATCAGAACTCACACCAGCAGAGTGCCCGGGTGTGATCAGAACTCACATCAGCAAAGCACCCGAACATAATTAAAATTCACACAGAGGGGCCGGCCCGGTGGCGCACTGCTACAGTGCGCCACTTGGGAAGCGTGGCGGCACTCCTGCCGAGGGTTTGGATCCCACATACAGACCGGCCGCTCACTGGCTGAGTGAGGTGCAGATGCAACACTGAGGGTTGCGATCCCGTTGCCGGTCCCCGTCCGGTACGGGCGCGACACTGAGGGTTGCGATCCGTTGCCGGTCACGAAAAAAGACAAAAAGGAAAAAAAAAAAAATTCACACAGAGAACCCAGACAGCAGATGCTGCAGAAGCCCTCCAATAACATGTAACATTGGGAAATGCACCCAAAGGCATTTGAAAAGCCCAGAAGGCGCCAAATAAATATAAAATATCTTAAATACGTCCACACAGAGCAAGCAGGCAAAATCAAGGGTTTAGATTCACTGGCAAAAAACAAGCCTTTTTGCCCCAACTAATTTAATAGCATTAAGTATTCTATGGCATTCAAGATGAAAT
>NW_007726959.1:190881-201845 GCF_000696425.1 Galeopterus variegatus
CGATCCCGTTACCGGTCAGTAAAAAAGACAAAAAAAGGAAAAAAATAAAATAAAATAAAATGGAAATATTTTAAGTTGACTTTGGCAGTGCAGAGAGCCAGATGACTACTGAACACATCACATGCTAACACAGGCAACTTGATAACTGGTCATCATTGACAGCGGACAAATGGGGAGTATCCGTGCAACCTTCAGTGGCCTCTGAAATCCATGCCTGTGACGGTGGCCAGAGTCAGGACCCGCTGTGCTTCAGACTCATCAGGAATGAGTACTTATCTTGGGGATCTAGAAAGGTGCTTCTCCCACTTCAACTGCTGGTCATTCCCAATTTTAAACGTCCTCTATTCTGAGACAAACCAGAGATGACCGAGCCCAACCTGAATCTGTGTCCCGCCCCCAGGGTCTGCCAAGGGTGTCCGAGCAGAAGAGCCCCCTCTGCAACGTGGGCATGAGCAGGTCCTGCAAGGCAGTGTCCCCCAACAGGCCCTCGGAGGCACAGGGCACGGCTCCAGACCCGACGCAGCCACTGCCTGAGATGCGTCCCACAGGTAAGGTCTGTGCCAAGCAGCAATGTGGACTTCAGCAGCCACAGATTGCCCGGGGGAAGGGCCAGTACCTTCGTGAGCACCACCACCAAGGTGAGGAACACCAACACCGTGAGCTCATACACCACAAAGGTAGGGAAGACGTGCAGCCCTGTGGGAAGACAGACAGGACAAGTCACTCCATGACCACCGGACGGCCCACAGAAGCCTTTTCAAGCTCACAGCCACTCTCGGTGACAAGTCTACAGCTCCACTGTGCACACTGAACCTGCGCACGCCAGCAAAAGCATCGCCCTCCAGGGAAAGGCTGCCCCTGGGACCGCATCCTGCAGCTGGGTCGCCTGCAGGGTGTGCAGAACACACGGGAGGCGCATGCCAGCCGACTCTCCTTTATGAAAGTGTTCTGGCCGAGACACAGATGGTCCCTGCAGTCTGTAAACAAGTGAGAGGCGCCACCAGAAGGAAGGAGCACTCATCCACGGGCCAACGGCACCCAGAAGGTCGCAGTCAGGGCCGCCTGTCGTCGACATCCCTTTTCCGTGTTCACTTGACTCGCACACGTTGAAAACAACGGGAAACATTTCCCTAAATATTTTTCTTCTGTTGCTCTCCATGCCCCTCCTGGAGCCTCCTGTGGAGGCTGCTCAGGCCCTTTGTCCTGCAAGGGGCACCGAGGGTCAGGCAGGTCGGGTGGGGGCCCCAGCTCGGGCTGCCCCCCTGCTCTTCCCGCTCCCACCGGTGCCCCCAGCCCTCAGCAGATACCAGGGCCCCAGAGTTAAAATGTGCAGTAACTTGCAGCTTGTTACCTCGCCGTCATTCTCAAACCATCTGCCTCTATTTTCTTCAGAAACACGAAGGTAAAAGCCCCCCTCTTCCCTCCCAGGACATGATCTCCTCTTCCCCTGAGGTGGGAAATGCCCCGCCGCCTGCTCCACTCGGGCTCCTGCGATCAGCCGAGGGCCCCTTGTCCTCACACGGGGGTCTGCAGCACGGACCCCTCCTCCGACCTGCTGCCTGCCTACCGCTCGTCAGGTCCCACCCAGCTTCCTTTCTCATGTCCCCTGGCCCATGACAAGCTCCCCATTTCTTGCCAACCCGAGCCATCCCCTCTGGCTGCCTCACTCCCAAGCCTTGCAGGTTGGCCGTGGGGCTTGGGTGCCCAACCAAGCCCTTGGGGCCTTGGGGCCGTTGGGTGCCCAACCAAGCCCTCCTTTGGCTACATCCCTGTTCAGGAAGTTGCCGACATACTGACCCCATGTCCACACACCTGGCTGAAAGGCCACACTCCCGCTCCATCCCATCCATGTGGGCCGCCACAGCCCGCACTGTGGGCGTCAGGCCTCTGCCCTCCTGGTCCCCACGGTCCCCCATGGGCTCACAGCCAGGCAGAACCTCCTTCCTAAGTGTTTCCTTTTTTTTTTCCTTTTTAAGATATTGAGATATAACTGACATACAATAAAATACACATATATAAAGTATACAATTTGTCAAGTTTTGACGTATGTGTGCAACCATCCCCATCATCAGGATACTGAACATTCCATCACCTCCAACATTGCTGTGTGTGTCTCTTGGTAATCCCACCTGCCCAGTCCTCCCCAGGCAACTACTGATCTGATTTCTGTCAATATCAATTAGTTTGCACTTTCTAGCATTTTCTATAAATGAAATCATATAGTATGCAATCTTTTCATGGGGGGGGGCTGGGTTCTTTCCGTCCATATAATTATTTTGAGATTGATCCATATTTTTGCGTGAATCAGTAGTTCCTTTTTTTTTCTCCTGCGCATTTATTTTTTATTTATTTATTTTTTTATTATTTTTATTTTGTCTTCTAACGACCCTCCTCCACCTCCAGCCTCTCTTCCTCCCCAGGACGTCCTCCTTGGCACTTGTCTGGTCACCGACTCCTGAAGCTCATCCCGCTTCCTGCGCTCAGCCACACCAGGCAGTGTCCAAGCCTCTGTCCCCACCAGGCTGTGACCCCCTCCCAGAGGACACCCCTCCACTCTGCCTCAGCGCAGTCCTCCTGGGTGGGAATGAAAGAACCACCACGAAACTGAATTCACTACAGTCAGCACTTAGAAACGTCAAGTGAGAAACGGGAAATCTGCACTTCAGCATCTTTCACGTGTAACTGACAGTATATGATTTCCCTACTTACAGTCACTTGTTCTCGCAACACACAGCACAATGGTAAACCGCACAGGCTCTAGGCTCACATCCTGGATCTACCACTTACTAACTGTGGGCCCCAGCCAGTCTCTGAGGTCTGTGTGCCTCAGTTTCCTTTTGTGTGAATGTGGATTCGTGGGACAAGTGAACAGAATGTGTAGCCTAGAACATGCACCTGGCCCAGGACTGTCTGAAGCAGCATCTCCACCCGTGGCCGTCACACCCCGGCCCACAGATGTGTGGGGGAGCAAGACCTGCGAGGTGCCCACCTTGCAGGGCTGACATGAGGACCAGGGGTTTCAGCACCAGATGACCCTCTGCCCTCGCCCGAGTGGCCTCTGGCCTGACCCTGTGACCCCTCATGCCCTCCCTGGGCACTTAAGGCTCTTCCCTCTGCACGGAAAGCCCTTCCTCACTTTGGGCCAAAACTGCTCCCTGCTTTTCATGCCATCAAGGGCAATCTCTCCTCAGAAGTGCCATGAACCCTTCTTCAGTGCTGGGCCTCCGAGGACTGCCGTCTCCCACCCGTGGGCAGTTGCTAGCCAGTGGCTGTGTCCTTGAGTTGCTGCAGGGCCCAGCACAGAGCAAACAGCCAGGGTGGTTTGTGGAAGTGGGAACTCCCATCCATCACTTCTGCCTCACCAGGGGGACCCTGCCTCCTACACACAGCTGAAGGCATCTCCTGAGTGGAGCAGATGCCAGCTGCCTGCTGCTCAGACCCCAGGACAAAACCTTGCTGTGCACAAGTTTCTCAGCTGGCAGGGAAATTAACCTGAATTCCCTGGATATACTTAGTGTAAAGAACCAAAGCAAAGCATGCAGGATTATTATTTTAACAGAAAGCATGGTTCTCAGTATCATAAGAACTTAAGTTTGAGAGTAATTAAAGCAAATACGTCTGTTTAAATAACATATTCATGAAATTTTAGATTTTTAACAAGAGCAACTCTAAAATATGCATATTCAGTGAAGTCCCAGCTAATGAGACTCAATGTCACACACACTAGGCAGGTGACCTGGGGATGTAGTAAAAACTAGGTTAAAACCTCACCAACTTTATTAGACCTTGTCTAAAAGAAGGTGTGTCACCAACCCAGTAATGGAAGGTCAAGACATCAGAATTAGCAGAGCTTATTTAGCACACTGAGGGGAGTCACCAGTCATGAAGGCCAGAGCGCAGAAGGAGGAGGCAGAAGAAATAAGGGGACAGAGAGAGTCCAATGTCAGCCGAGAGTCTCTCGGGGACACAGGCTCTGGTGGGGCTCCCCGCGCGGGGTCCGATGCTGGTGCACACTACAGCGTCCGGGTGACAGAGCGGCTGACGAGAGGCTACACTTCACTGCTGACGAGTGTGGGGCCTCCTGACGTTGTGCCTCTTTCAGGGCTGCAGGGCTACTTGTGGCCTTTACATCTCCAAACACATTTCAGAATTAGCTTTTCCGTTCCTGGTCTCGCTGGGACTGCGCAGACTGGACCAGTGTGGACTGAAGTGTGTCAGTGGACAGGTGCCAGGTGGGCACACTGGGATCTCAGAAGCCAAGTGATTCTCCACCTTCTCGCTTCCAGTGTGGCCACCGGAGATGCCCCAACACAGGGAGATGTCTAGAGAAGCTCACCTTGGTATGTTCAATTTATTTTTTTTGTATCGAAATTAATACTTCCTCCAAAACTTACCATTTCAATACATTAGTTTAGGCGGCCGACCTACCGTGTGTCTATGACTTGCCGTGTGGGGTCACTTGCACCCTGGTGACACTAGTATAACAAGGACAAAGTTCGTCTTCCTCGGAAGGTCACTGGTTTTCTTTAATGCCTATGAGTAGCGCACACCTTAGCGCTAATAAAAGATGACAAGGAATAACTAATCTGTGTACTTCAGTGAATATTTTCCCTCTTTTTTAATAAGGTTTCTCTTCAGACTCTAGAAAAATATAAATAGTTTCTGGCTGCTAGCAATCCAAATTGAGATGTATGGAATAGACTTACTTTTTATGATGACTGTTGTTGCTGTATGAGGTCCACATCTGTATGTACACATCTGCATGTATACATCTATAAATATGCAGAACTCGAACAGCAAAGAATGAACCCACAAGTGTTTCACAAATACAATTATAACGTAAAGAGAGACTACCTATCGATGCAAAGAAGATGATGGCCAGGAAGTCGCGAATGGGCTCGATGTACGACGTGATCTCCTCGGTGGCCATGTGGCCCTGGGAGGAGACCAGGGCACCGGCCAGGAAGCAGCCCAGCTCCATGGAGATGTCCAGCAGCTCCGTTACCTGCGGGGGGCGGGAGGGGCAGGGCACGGAGCTTTACATGAGAACACATCACACCCCGTCCAGGGACGTTCACCCAAAGACACCCTCATAGACCCAGCAGAAGCTCCACAGTAACAACCGTGAGAACAGCTAGAAAATCAAGTGTCATAGAGAAAAGGGGCCTCTGCTGGGGTCATCTGAGAGATGACGTGCGGAAGCTAACACTAGTTGAATTAACCATACCAGGAGAACAAAACTAATTTAAAATATTTGAAGCAATCATTCACGTAGATTGCTGTGAAGAAAGTGAATGCAGGGCTGGCCGGTCAGCTCAGGTGGTTAGAGCGTGGAACAGGTAACACCAAGGTCCAGGCTTGACCCCTGAACTGGCCAGCCACCAAAAAAACATATATATATGTACACACGCACATACACATTTGAATGAGAAGATTTTTCATAATTTATTTTACATATTTCTGACATATTTTCTTTACCTTGAATCAACGAACGGCCTAACTATGGCATTAAAAATGTATTCCCATCATCAACTTCAAACCACTCAGAGAATGCAGCTTAGGTAATGAGAGTTCCTTTGAAATGACATGAAACCAGAGAAAAGCACCAACAAATACAGAAATGTCTAATTTTAATAAGTGCAGGAGCCAGATCAGTCTGTGGAATGGGCAGTCATGATGTTAGGTTTTAAGTGCAGCTCTGTAACAAAGCCTAAGACAGACTTCTTGATGAGATGTTACTGACACAAAACAACTTGAAAGAAAATGTTTTTTAACTTGAGAAAATAAAACTATAGAAGATAGCAGCAACAGACAAACAGAAAATGAACTTTGAAAGGAATACCATTTATAACAGCATCAAAAAACATCACACACCGAGGAGCAGAAGGCGGCAAGACCTCTGCACCAACACAAGAAACCGCTGGGAACCGTACAGACAGAAACACAGTGACGAGGCTCCGCACCAGAGGTGTTGATGCTCCTGCAACTGGCAGACGGCTCACTGGAAGGTCAATAACACTTTTTTGCATGTGAAAGTTGACAAGCTGGAACTCGGTTTTTATGTGGAAAGATGACGACTATAGCCAAGATGATCTTGACACAGAATGAACTTGGGGCCCAAATGCCACCAGATGTCAAGCTATGGCACACGAGAGAGCAGGTGAGCAGATCAGGGGGCGAATGGAGAGTCAGAACATGGGTGCACACTACACAAATGCTACACATGCCACACATGTGCACACATGCACACCACACAAACATGTCCACAACACAACACACATGCACGCATGCCACAATAACACACACGTGCATGCACAACACACACGTGCATGCACAACACACACGTGCATGCACAACACACATACATGCCATACACGCACCAACATACATGTAGGCAAGACACAGATGACACATGCATACACACCACACACGCGCGCAACCACACATGCACACACACCATACACTTGCACACACACATGCACACAATGCACATACCACACACATCACACATATGCGCCACACACATCACACACACACAGACACCATACACACACCACACACACCACACACATATCATACAGAAAGCATACATGTGTACACACACCACACACACACCACACATGCACACCCATACACATGTGTACACACCACACATGCACACACCCACACATGTACACACATCATACACAAAGCACACACACCAGACATACACATGTGTACACACACCAACACGTAAACACACCATATACAACGCACACACACATCACACAAACCACACATGTACACACACACCACACGTGTAACACACTGTACACATAGCATGCACACCACATACACAAACACACCACACACACACCACACACACATGCACGGCAACTTGGTTTTTGACAAGAGGACACTACACAACAGTGGGAATGGGTCTTTTCAACACATGGAAATGCAGGTGGAAAGTGAATCTCTGCCACTACCTCACATCAAACACTAAACTCACCTTCTGACGGTCTGTAGAGGTAATGAGAAAAGCAGAACAATGACATTTCTAGAAGGTAACACAGACCCAGGGGTAGGCAAAGATCTTTCGTGTAGAACATAAAAAGTGCTAACCATAAAGGAAACAACCGATGCCTGGATCAGGCTGAAAGTAACAACTTCTGTTTATCAGAAGCGCCATCAGGAGAGCGCGAAGGCAAGCCGCAAAGCTGGAAGACGTTAGTAAAAGGGAATCTGACACAGAACGCGGCTCAGCCATGAGAAGCGGTAAGGCGCGGACACATGCCACAGCACGACCAGCCTCGAAGACAACACAGGAGTGAGAGAAGCCAGCCACGGAAGGCCACGCTGTCGCTGCCGCACTTACAGAAACGCCCTTCGGGAGCAAATCCGTAGAGACAGAAGGTAGAGTAGTGGTTACCAGGGTATGGAGGGAGGGAAGAATTGGGACATACGGGGTTTCCTTGGGGTGATGGAAATGTTCTGTGATTGAACCATGGTGACGGTTGCACAGCATTGTGAATGTGCTGAAAACCAGTGAAACACACTTAAAAACAGTGAATTTTATGTTATGTAAATTTCATCTCAGCAAAAAAAAAAATCTGACAAAAAATTTTCCAGAATAAAGAACTATGAAAAAGTAAGAAAATTACCAACCCTATAGAAAAATAACCAGAAGACTGTACAGGCACATCCCAAAGAGGATACCCAGATGGCTAACGAGCACATGAAAGGAAGCTCAACATCACCAGGCATTAGGAAATACTGGCCAGCTGCCAAACACAAACAACAGAAGAAGGTAAAAAGCCCCAGTGAGACGCCACTACCACCCAGCAGAGTGGCTAAAATTAGAAAGACAAGCGGTACCAAGCGTTGGGGGATGGAACCACCGCACTCTCATAACACGCTGGCGCAGGTGCAGCACCTCTTCACTGAGACTCTTGGGACCAGAAAGAGTTTTGGATTTTTTCAGATTTTGGTATTTTTGCAGATACACTATCAGTTGAGCATCCCTAATACGAAAATCAGAAATCTGAAGAGTTCCAGTGAGCGTTTCTTTTGAGTGTCATGCTGGGCCTCAAAAAGTTCCAGACTTTGGATTGTTGGATTAGGGATGCCCAACCTGTACTATGAACCGGTACAAGCACTTTGGGAAAACTAGTGATAGCTACTAAAGTTTAGCATGTGTACACCCTACGACCCTGCAATCCCACCTCCAGACATACAACCATTAGAAATGAGGTCATGCTTCAAAACACACGTAAGAACGTACAGCAACTTTACTCAAACAGCCCTAAACAGGAACAAACCCTAATGTCTGACAGAAAAAAGGAGCACCTGGGGTGTGCTCACAGAGGACCACCACATGACAACGAGCAAGCTGTGAAGTCTGGCACGTGAATTAGACGATTATCTGACATGCAAAACACCCGGCGCCACATACGACCCCTGGCGCATGGCAGGTGCACGGTGAGTACCGTCAAACGAAAGGGGACCAAGCACCAGCGAAGAGAGTCCTTCTAACTGGGGAGCCACTGTCCAGATAAGACAATTTTGCTTGAAGTTATTTTCAAAGAGAAAAATACTCTGGAATGGATAAAGCAGTGTAAAAAATTAAATAAGTCGCATTCTTGAAATAGTTGAAATCATTATGAGCGGCTTGGAGCAAAAGCAAATCACAGCCTTCTCCCAAGACTATAAAATACTGGCAGGCAATTAAGCCACATATAAGGACTTAGTTTTGGTACTCTTTTTAAAAATAGAACTTTCATTCTGAGATGATTGTACCTTCATGTGCAGACTGAGAAATGAGACAGAGGCCTCATGTACCCTTCACTCAGTTTCCCCTATGGTAATGCCTTGCCAAACTATAGGACACTGATGTCAACCCTGGGAGACACAGGACACCCGTCTGACCAAGTCCTCAGCCCCTTGCAACCACTAAGCTGTTCTCACTGCCGTAGTGTCATCACATCATAAATGCTGTGTGTGTGGAATCACATGGCATGCAGACTTTGGGACTGGTGCTGTCACTTGGCATGATCCTCCGGAGACTCCCCAAGGTCTATGTGCACCAGGCTTTATTGCTGGGTGGCGTTCCACGGCATGGACATACCACAGTTTAACATTCACCTGTTGAAGGACATCTGGACTGTTTTTGGCTAATACAAATAAAACTGCCATAAACATACGTGTACAAGTTTCCATGTGAACGTAAGTCTTCACTTCTCTGGAATAAACATTGAGGAGCACAACTGCTGGGTCGTGTGGTACAAGTGTATGATGACACCGTCCTTACTGCTTAGACTACTACGGGAGTCTAAGAGCCTTCCCCCCACTCCCTCATGAAAAGCTTGTCTTCTGTATAAGAAGCTGCTGCTTTCCAAAATGAACCTTTTAGAAAATCTTTCACATTAAGGCAATAAAACTTATACTTTTAACTAGCTTGTCATCATCAAACTAAACTAAAAATTGTTTTTACACTTAATCTTATATTTCAGGTGAAAAGCTGTTGGAAAGTTTAAGACAAAGGTAACATGGTTTGACGTTGGTGTTTATGTGACTTTTCCTGACCACAGATTTGTCTTTAATGCAGCACTTACAAATTACATTACAAATAACATTTTAGCAAAGTGCTTACAAGTGTGAGTCCAAACAGTTAAACAGATTTCGCTCATCGTGCTATATATTGACAGAAGCATAATAAACTATGCAAAGGGTAAAAATACGAATGAGTGCTTCAAATATTTTAGTCCTTACTAAAAGGAAAAGATAAACAACTGATTGCAAGCTTTCAGTGAAGCAGATTATAAATCAGATTATATAAATAACATATAGATGATTTGAGAATTACCGTTAACATTAAAAAGATGAAGGCAGATAACCCTAAGACAAGGATTTCTTTGTTTCCTTTGCTTTCCATGTGCAGCTTTCGATAGTACGGTCCTATGAGGTAAGTCTTCATAATAAGACATGAAAGAAAAACAGCAGCCAGTGAAAAAAGAATCTGACCAACCAAAGCCAGTACTCGCAGTATTTCCATGACAATGCTGGGAAAGAAAAAAATGAGATGCGTTATTTCACTTCCAAACATATTCCTCTAAAACCCAATAAAATGACCTTTTACCCTTTTTTTCTTTAACATGTTACAAAACAAATTACCCAAATCACACACATTTTTATTTTCAATACTAATGTGGAACCTATGAATCATGTTAAACCCAGAAGTTAAGTTACTTGAATTAAATGTGCAAGCTGGATTGTTTTGTAATTGATACTTGGGAGAAAATACATTTTCCAGGATGTAAATGCCCTCGACTGACAACCTCCATGCCTCGTTCCATGCGTGGTAATAAAATCCTCATCAGGAACTCGCCGCACCTGAAGTTCTTCATCAGGCAATGATCACCCCCAACACCACATGGCAATTTTAGTATCAGAAGCATGACTAACAAATTGCAGCGACTTTCAGCAAAATATTCCTGATTCCAAGCCACAACTCTGAAATTTATGTCTAGTAGTTAGACATAGAGAAAATGATTCTTTACTAAGCTCCTTCTAGAATACACTATTCAGATCTCAAAATATATTAAGATCTAAGCCTACAGTCACAAGAAAGGTACTACTGTGTATTTGTAGTATTTATCATCATATATATATATTTAAACTTAGTTATCCACCATTCAGTCCCCAAATTCTGATTTAGAAGTTCTCTTTCTCAATGGAAGAAACCTGTCAGATCACTAAGAGCGTGTCTGTCACTGCAGTCCTGGCTTAAAACAGTGATGTTGGAAACACAAATCTCAGACGGCTGCAAGATTGCTTAGGCAAATTAGAACAGAGTTGGGCTTGAAGCAAAGAAAGGTGGGAGAAGAAACCATAACGGGTAAGCAAACGTGAGGGAAAGTCCCTTAGAAATCATCCTGCAAGACTCCATGTTTGTGACTAAAAAGGGAAAGCTGAGGTCTGCAGCC
>NW_007726959.1:202629-203214 GCF_000696425.1 Galeopterus variegatus
AGAAATCATCCTGCAAGACTCCATGTTTGTGACTAAAAAGGGAAAGCTGAGGTCTGCAGCCCTGGTGGGAACAGGAACGTGCTCACTGCTGCAGAATGGAGCAGGTTCGGCTGCTCACATTCCTGACCAATGTCCCCCAGAGCCATGGGCAGCGCGGGGCAAGTCCTTTCCCCCCACCTGTGTCACCCCTGGCCTGTGTCACCCCTGGCCTGTGGGCACGGCATGTCCTTCCCCATGCTCCAGAGACAGGCCCACACAGCGCGTGAGGATGGTCAGTCAACTCCTGTGACGTTCACATGAAACCCAGACTTCTTTGCCCACTGGGCAGCCCCCCATGAGGCCACGTTCCCTCCAGCCATAGTGCTGTGTGCAGCCCCTCAGCTGCAGTGTCCCCCCAGACTCTCCCGCATCTTTCCGGTTTCGGCTGCCACATCAGCCCTCATGCAGAGGCCTGTGCCTGGGTTAGGTGGTCACCGCCGTTCCCGAACACACTGATTTTAATTCTCTGCAGAGCACGTGCCACAGCAGCTATTTTCCTGTCCACCACCCATTTATTCACCATTCACTCATTCTCTCTCCCAGACA
>NW_007726959.1:203245-204455 GCF_000696425.1 Galeopterus variegatus
GCAGCTATTTTCCTGTCCACCACCCATTTATTCACCATTCACTCATTCTCTCTCCCAGACAAAGCCATAACTCCCCGAGAGTGGGAGACCCTCCACCTGCTCACCTCTGCATCTACGTGGCGCCCACAGCACCCAGGGGGGCATGTGCTGTCTCCACCCTCTATCACAGACGAACACAGGGCAGGGGTGGCTGCTCTGTGCCAGGTCCCACCCTGGGCAGGGCTGGGGACAGCCAGGTGTGTGGCTCCAGGGTTGAGCCCTGATTGCTCCCCAGGTCTCTGCAGTTCTATCCCCAGGGCCAATGGAGTCTATCTCCCAATTGTCTGTTAAATCCACCATAAGCAGATTAAAATGCTCAAACAGTTCAGAAAGGTACAAATCAAAAGCTAAAGCACATACAGCTCCAACAACTTTTAAAGATAATCATGAAGTTTCTTATGATTCTTAGTAGCTGAATCTCCATGTGTGTGCGTCCACACGTGCGTATCCTGTCCTGTAGCTCACACATGGGGGCACATGTGCACATGCCTCATCCATCTCAATGGCGGAGCCAGTGTCTCCCACATGCATGTGTCCTAAGTCACTCACCAGATAGCAGGGCTGTTCTCGTCGTAGTGACGGCAAGACCTCAACCTCGTGAGGATGCTCAGGACAGGGTTGGGCACCCAACAGAGCATGAGCACCTCCACACAACGACACATGCCACCGCATGGGCTGCCAGGGGCTGCTCCAGGGCCCGTTCCGCCCACCCACAGCAGCGCCCACTCCCCAGCCTGGGCCTCCTTGGTGCCAGCTGCCGTGCCTCCGGCTGAGGCCAGCGTCTCCCGCTTTCCTCGTTTCCGTGTCTTCTGCTCATGCACCACCCTGTTTCTAAACTGAGTTATTCATATTTTTCTTATCAATGTGTAGGAGATCTTTAAAAAATAAGAAACTAAACCTTCTGTCTTTAGTATGTGTGTAAACATCTTTTTTCTAGTTTGTTACCATAGCCTTCTGTGTTCTGTTTTTAAACCTTTAAATTTTGGGGGGTAAGGAATTAATTCTTTCCTTTAGGAAAGATCAAAATTAATTCAGAATAAAGCTTCATAAAGAGGGAAAGTCTATGTTAACGTTACAACTGACTATTTTTTACTATAAATTTTCCCTGGTTATTAAAACTAGAAGAGAGATTTTCCTAAATTACAGAAAAGTACATATAGTAGACAAAAAA
>NW_007726959.1:205211-211669 GCF_000696425.1 Galeopterus variegatus
AAAAAATCTACCATAAATCACTATTCTGCTAGTAGGAAATCATTGCTAACACCTTGTTACATAGATACTTCTAGTCTTTCTATTCATTTTCTTTTATATGTAGTTGAGATAATATTGCATATGATTAACAGCTTTGAGATATAATTCACATACCATGCTATTTGCCCATTTAAAGTACACAATTCAATGGTTTCTAGTATATTCACAAAGTCATGCAACTATTGGCACAGTTAATTTTAGAATACTTCTGTCACCCCAGAAAGAAACCTGTACCCACTGGCATTCATTCTCCATGTCCCCCCATCTCCCCAGCCCTAGGCAACCAGTAATCTGCTTTCCGTTTCTAGGGATTCGCCTGTTCTAGACACTCCGTATGAATGGAATCACACAATTCGTGGTCTTTGTGTCTGGCTTCTTCACCCGGCATGTTTTCAAGGTCCATCCGTGCTGCAGTAGGAACCAGAGCGGCACTCCTTTCTAACACTGAACAGTAAGTACCCCACGGTATGGATACACCACACTTTGTCTATCCACTCATTAGCTAATGGGATTTGAGTTCTTTCTAGTTTTTAATTGTTATGAATAATGCTGCTTGAACAGTCATGTATCATTTTTTATGAATCTAACCATTTTGAGGTATATAATTCAGGGATACTGACTATACTCACACTGTCGTGCAACCATCACCACCATGTACAGCTGGGTCAGACGGTCACTCTCCGCTAACACTGTGAGGACGACTGCGCATAATTCTCATTCTGTATTTCAGAGTTTAACATTACAACATAGGGTATTTTTTCCATGTCATTAAAACTCTCTGTAAACATGACACATAAAGTTCATGACTGAACTATAAAATTTCAATGGGACCGATATCTGTACTGGATTAATTTTTTAAATTGGAAAGATAAAAAAAAAGCTTTTAAAGTTTTCTGATTAAGACGATGTCTTACGGCCACATTTTTTACCTATGTGTAATTGACAAGAAAGTTGTAGTACAACAGACGCAACATTTGTGTTTTGCAAGTGCCCTGGGATCTGCTGCCACGGCTGTCCTTGCTCAGTAAGGAGACTCTACAACTAAACTTACCGCACACTGAAAACCCTCAGACCTCTCCAACAGAACTCAAGTAATTTCCAGCTAACGTTACAAAAGTCTTCCTTCTGTTGTCTAAATTTCTGTCCACTTGTGTTGAAAATCTGTAGTCAGAGGAAGAACTGGCTCTGGTTTTGAGGCTGGAACCCAAAGTGTTGCTTTTCTGATACTTAAAAACATCAGGGTCACAGGAAAATGGCGATCACGAGGACGTAAGCAAACTCCAGTGGCTACACCTGCCAGTGACTGCACTGAGTGTCCTGCCTGTTCTCTCCTCTAAGGCTCCGACAGCCCACGACGCAGGCCCTATTTCCACGCTGTCCCCATGTCACAGGAAGCTGCCACAGTGTAAGTGGCCAGGACATGGCTGAGCAGGGGTTCCAGTAAACTTGAGGAAGAGCCACTCGCTCCTCCTTTTTCCCTGCCGTGCTGTGCTACCTGAGAGCAGAGGCGGCGTGACATGAGATCCGGCAAAAGGCAAGTACTAAGACACGCTTCCACCCCACTGCCTGTGCTCCACCAGTGTCTCTCATGAACTTAGACCCCCAAATCCTCAACAAATTAGGAAACTGAAATGCAGCAGTGTATAAAAAGAATCATACACCACAACCAAGCATGATCTATTCCAGGCAGGCAAGGCCAGCTCACACTGAAAATCGACCAGTGTCATGCATGCCACCAACAGGCTAAGAGAGAAAACCCAGACTCTCATATCAATGGGTGTAGGAAAACACTGGACAAAACCCAACCCCCACTCATGATAAAAACCCTCAGCAAACTAGAATAGAAGGGATGGAGTGTCTGGACAAGGAGTGTCTACAGGACACCCACAGCTACATCACACTTAATGGTAAAAGGCTGAATGCTTCCCCAAGGTCAGGAGCAAGGCAAAGAGGCTCCAGAGCCCGCACTTGGAAGCCTGTGCTATATGAGCTCTGCATATCTCTCTGAAGAAAGGTATTATGCAGCATTTTTATAAACAAGCAATTTTAAACCAGAAAGGCAAATTGCAATGCAGAACACTCACCTAGAAGAGGCACTTGCCCCTGCCTGGATAAGAGTCGGCAGGACAGCAATGAACAGGCCCAGCTGCACATCCTGTGTCACCAGCATCCCCAGCAGCACTGCACCATGGTCGACGTCGCCTGCTGGGCAGAAACATAGGTTTGCAGCAACGAAAAGTGCCTATGTCAAAATATAGCTATTGCGCATGTTTCCAAAACAATCCAAGCAGCGCTGGCACTTGAGATAAGGATGACCTTTAAAATCACTCAGAGCAAACACTGAAGCTTTCATGTGTAACTTCTCCATCCTCCCTAAGCTGCTCCTGGCAGGCCTGACGCAAGTCCCTTCCGGCCACATGTGTGCATGTTCCACGTGTGCAAACACACTGTCACCACCACCCTGAACAGCACCTCCCTCTGAGACATGTGCAGACTTGGGGAAAAAACACTGGCTCATTAGATGGACAGAGCAGAATAGAAGTGACCTTTACTGGTTGAAGAAAGAAGAAAGGAAAACGATACGTTTCTCACAAATTCAACACTTTGCACAGGCCTCCATTTTCAACAAACAGTTTTGCCTTTGGGCCCTTTAGATATGTCATACAAGGTATTTTTTTCTTTTAAAAAAGCTATTACTATTAACAGATTATTGAAGACCAATCTGATAGAACAAGCTTACATAAAAAGAAGCAGAACAAGCAAACAAAATGAAAATCCTCGCTGCCAGCAAACGCCTCATCTTGACAGGAAGTTCAGGGGACCCTTTCAGGAGGCTTGTTTTACTTATCTTACAAAATTACATTTTTGGTGAAAGAAATGCATGGGTTAGGGTTTTGAGACACTCTAAGTGGATGAGCACATTAGGCTGTTGTCACTACAGCTTTGCTTTTGAGAGCTGCACAGTTCAGGAGGTAGCAGAGAGTAATACTGAATGTCTGGGGCGCTTCAAACATTGATGATTTTTCCATAGGTTCACGATGGCCAAGCCGCTCTTGAGCTTGGCCACATTTGCTAGGTCTGAAGCCCGCAGTTGCTGTGTGGCAGGCACTCCCACAGATCAACACCTTCAAACCTGTGGCCATGACTGTGCCCCTGCTTACATAAAGGAAATAATAAAATCGCTTGTTACATCTCATTTTTTAGAGATAGCATTTGATGAGATTTTGCCAGCATTGTGTAATATTTTAAAATTTTCTCTTTGCACCTGATCACAGTGAACTGACTTAAATCCACAGACATTCAACTCTCATCTGCTAGACCGTAGGCACCGCAGACTGGAAACCAGGTCTTCACGTGGCACCTGGTGCAGGACCAGCACCCATGCCTGCAGTGCCTGCGCTCTGGAAATATCTGTTCCTCAGTGAATTCACTGAACCTACAATAGAAAGACAAACGCTTATAGCAGTGATAAGCATAAAAAAGAGTGAAATCAGACAGAGATGAAGATAATTATTCACACTGAAATACTGAAAATTAAAGACTCACCACTTAACATTTTTCATTTTTTTCTGCACCTTGCACTAGTTTAATTTTTGTTCTTTTGCTTATCACTACTATAAGCATATTAATTTCTTTCTGTTTTGCATTCCTTTTATTAAGCAGTTTAAATGTACATAAAATATGAATGCCAACATACTCAATACTGAATTTTGCTAAATTTTAAACTTTTGGCATAATCGCTTCAGATTTCTAAAAAGAAATACAACACTGCAGATTCTCCAGGAGCCCTCTGAGCCACCTGCTGCTGGACCCCACTGTCCCCACCAACCCAGTGCCCTGTCTGTGACATCTATCACCCCCGTGAGTGCACATCTACTTTAGCACAGTAAAACCTATGCATCTAGAAACAACACTGAGTTTATTATTTTGTAATCTTAAACTTTATATAATCGACATTTCTGCACCTTGCTTTTTGTGCTCACTGCTATATCTGAAAATTATCCATGTTGATGCACAGAGCTCTGGTTCACTTTTAAAACTTGTAGAATATACCACAACTTATCCATTCATCTGTGGATGAACATTCGGGTTTTCAATGCTGTAATGAATATCCTTGTACACTGACTGCAAAAATCTCCCTTCCCTTTGCTTATACTTTCACAAGAAGGGAGTTTTCCTGACTGCTCTTGGCTTACCTGTGTATTAGTCCATTCCTGCTGCTTAGGTTCACTTTTAAAACTTGTAGAATATACCACAACTTATCCATTCATCTGTGGATGAACATTCGGGTTTTCAATGCTGTAATGAATATCCTCGTACACTGACTGCGAAAATCTCCCTTCCCTTTGCTTATACTTTCACAAGAAGGGAGTTTTCCTGACTGCTCTTGGCTTACCTGTGTATTAGTCCATTCCTGCTGCTTATAACAAAATACTTAGAACTGGGTGATTTATAAAGAAAATGAAATTTACTGCTTACAGTTTCTGAGGCTGGGATGTCCAAAGTCCATCCGGTGGTGGCGACAATGACCCAGGGGTCCCAAATGCAAGATGGTGAAAGCAGAGAGACCAGAGAGAGAGAGAGACAGACTCCTCTCTTCTTTTAAAGCGCTCAGAACCATGCCCCTCACCACCATTTTTAATCTATTTACTACCGTAGGGTCCTACAATCCAATCACCTCTTCAAGGCCCCACCTTTCAATTATCATAATGGGATTTCCCACCCTCTTAACCATCACAGTGGGGGCCAAGTTTCTAATACATAAAACTTGGGGAACACAATTCAAGCTTCGATGAGTTTTCGGGGGCTGTAATTCAATCTACTACACCCTGCTTGCACTACTCCTGGAGACAGGGCACTCTGTGGTCCTCCAGTGGACCAGCTGGCCACAGCGCCTGTCTGGGAGTTCCCAAGCAGCCCTGAGCTTTCCAGGCAGCCCCGCCCCCCGGGAGCCTCTGTAGGTCAGTGCTGCACGTGGCTGGGCAGGCAGGCTTGCTCCAGGTTAAGAATGAGACTTATGGAGCCCACCACCAGTGTTCGTTGGGGCCATGTCTCCCGAGCCACCACTCACCACAACCAGGCTGCTGCTCTGGCCTGCAGCTGCCCAGCTCCCTTGTTGCCTGTCTGTCCTCCTATGGGCTCTCAGCACAGGCACGGCAGAGTGGAGTTACTCACTGTACCCCGTTGAGGGTTTAGGCCCCAATATCTCATGCACTGGCTGGAAAACTTGAGAACAGAAAAGAAGCAGAATTTGGGCAAAAACAACACTATACAAACAACAAAGACCCACATAGGAAGAGTGAGTGAAGCTTCTGGTGCAGACAAGGGTAGGTAACTTTTAAGCTTTGGTGGGACAGTATTAAATTTGGACTATGTAGAAAATTTTAATAAAATGTTCAACTTATGCCAAAGTAGGAAGAATAATACAATGAATCTGCAGGAACAGACAGTCCAGTTTCAATTACTAACTCATGACTAATCTTGTTTCCTATATTAACCTCCATC
This sequence comes from Galeopterus variegatus, assembly GCF_000696425.1. Lineage (NCBI taxonomy): Eukaryota > Metazoa > Chordata > Mammalia > Dermoptera > Cynocephalidae > Galeopterus > Galeopterus variegatus. Next base: position 210,756 of record NW_007726959.1, read on the forward strand.
CCATCCTCATAAAGGAGGCCCAGATATCCTATTAGCCATAAATCTCAGTGTGTACCTCTGAGAGAAAAGGCTAGCATCCACACTGGAAAGCACCATAAAAACAACAAAGACCCACGTAGGAAGAGTGAGTGAGGCTTCTGGTGCAGCCAGGGTAGGTAACTTTTAAGCTTTGGTGGGACAGTATTAAATTTGGACGATGTAGAAAATTTTAATAAAATGTTCAAACTTATGCCAAAGTAGGAAGAATAATACAATGAATCTGCAGGAACAGACAGTCCAGTTTCAATTATTAACTCATGACTAATCTTGTTTCCTATATTAACCTCCATCCCATCCTCATAAAGGAGGCCCAGATATCCTATTAGCCATAAATCTCAGTGTGTACCTGTGAGAGAAAAGGCTAGCATCCACACTGGAAAGGAAAAATTAAGCTATCTCTGTTCACAGATGACAGTATTTTATATGAAGAAAATCTCACTCAAAAAACCTGTGAGACCTAGTAAAACAATTCAGAAAGTTGCAGGATACAAAATCAGCACACAAAAATCAGTTACTTTACTATACACTAACGAGAAACAATCTAAAAAGGAAACACGAAAATTCCATTTACAGTAGATCAAATGAAGTTAACCGAGAAGCAAAAGACATGTGCTCTGAAAACTTCAAAGCATTGCTAAAAGATATTAAAGACAACATAAGTCAATAGAAAGACATCTGGTGTCGTGGACTGGAAGACTTAACACTATTTAGATGTCAATCTGCCCAAGTTACTACTACAAATTCAATGTAATCCCTATCAAAATCCCAACAACGTTTTCTTAATAAATAGAAAAACCCTTAAAATTCACACATAATCTCAAGAGACCCCAAGCAGCCAGAACAATCTCAAGAAGAACAAAGCTGGAGGACTCACA
>NW_007726959.1:212095-214531 GCF_000696425.1 Galeopterus variegatus
CACATCCTGATTTCAAAACCTACCACAGAGTCACAGTTGTCAAACAGGTTTGGAAACCGCAGATTGCACTTCCACTTTTTAGTGGTTATCTTTTGCTTTTAAAAACAATTGTTATAAAACAGTTTGGATAAAGAAAAAAGGTGCAAAGTGTAATGTAATCTGCAACTAGAACCATTCCGAGCTCCTGAGAAACATCACAGAACACGTGAACTGCACCCTGCACCCCTCTCTCAGAGCCACTGTGTACTTTCGGCATTTATCATTCTCAGACACTTCTTCATGCTTTAAGTGTAAAAGTTTGCATGTTTTCAACCTTATATATGTGATACAATGCCAGATGTTATATTCCCCATCTTGTACAAGTGTTAATATCTCCCTCAGCATTTTAAGATTAATTCATGTTTACTTCTGTAATATTCCAACATATCAACATATTACCAAACACTTGGGTTGTCAATTATTTGCTATTGAAAATAATCATTTTGAATACCTGCACATTTGCAAGAATTTTCTAGAATATATATCTAGAAATGGAATTTTGTCTTTGCAAAACTGTTCTCCAAAGTGGCTGAACCAATTTCCATTTCCATTGAGAATGCTTGAGTTCATGGCACTCTACATTCTTGCCAATGCACAGTGCATCAGTTTAAAATTCTTGCCAGCTAATGAACGTGTAATGGCATCTCAGTGGCATTCACCTGCTACTTTATGATTATTAGTGAGGTTTGGCATCTTTTCACATGTTTACTGATCACTCAGGTTTCTTCTTCCTAAGTTATCTGTTTGGGCGTTTTGCCTGTTTTCCTACTGTTTACTTTTTTGTTTATCTTGACACATTCTGAATTTTTTTTTTTTTTGACCGGTAAGGGGATCACAACCCTCAGCACACTGTTGTCAGCACCACACTCAGCCAGTGAGCGCACCGGCCATCCCTATATAGGATTCGAACCCGCGGCCTCAGCGCTACCAGCGCCGCACTCTCCCGAGTGAGCCATGGGGCCGGCCCACATTCTGAATATTAATCCTTTGTTCATCCTATATATCTATAGAGCAAATGTCTTCCCCCAGCCTGTGACTACTTTAAAATAATACCTTTTAATAAAAGTTACAAAGTTTAATGTGTTCATATTTATCGATATTTTCTCTTTTAGAGTCAGTATTTTATATTTTAAGAATTTCTCTCTACCCTAAGGTCATAAGGATATTTCCCCACCTTTCCTTCCAATAGTTCTAAAGTTTTATACTCTCCACATTTAGGCATTTAATGCCTGTAAAAGTGATCTTCTCGTATAGTTCAAGGAAGGGCTCTAACGTTTTTTTCCATTTGGATAACTACTCCCATTCGTCGATGAGCCCGTTTTATCTCACTTGCTCGTGGCACTGGGGCTGCCTGTTCTGCTCCCCTGTCCATCTGCGCCACAGCAGTCCTGAGCTGCCTGCCGCCTTGATAAAATCAGCCCTGAATCTGGGAGGGACCCTCACTTCAAATTAATATTGGCTATTCTTGGCCTTTCATTCTTAATTTTAGGATTAGTGTGCCAAGTTTCATGAAAAATCCTGCCAGATATTTTACTGGAATAGCTGTGAGTTTATATATTTGGGGAGAAATAACATCTTTACATATTGAGTCTTTTTATTGACTTTCCATTTATCTAAGTCTTCGATAACATTTTGTGATTTTATCCTCAAAGGACATACATTTCTTGAGAGATTTATTCCTAAGTACCTCACACTTCTTGTTGCTAATATAAATTGAAGCTTTTTCTTTTCCCAAATGACATTTCTAACATTTTAAATTATAATTTCCTATCAAAATCAGAGTCCTTCAGTATGTCCCCTATGTCCCAAGCATGCCACCCACTAAATGACTCCTCCTCCTATCTCCTTACTGTCCAGAGTTTTAGCTTGGCCCTTTTAAGAAAATACAAAACAGCCCATGGCTAATTAAACCCATCCACATTTAGAAACTGTTCTCTGTGCACCATGCCCGCTTCTGTGCCTCGCTGCCACCATCCTGCTGGTAGTGAGGCTGTGGGGCTTCAGCGCTCTTAGGTCTCAGCTGCCAGGAAGTGCCTTCATGTCCCCCCTGCTCTTCAACAGTACTTCTGTGGGGCACATGTGACCCCCGGCACGTTTTGGGAGATGCGCACTACCAATGGCCCGCAGTTGCCACACGCGTGGAGAGCCTCGTCCCGCTTCTCCTGCCTCCTCCTCCGTTCTGGAGACATGCTCTCCACCTGAGGCTTCGCCAGCATTCACTCCAGGCTCCCCTGGGGCCTCGCACGCTCGTCCCTGTTCTCTTACTGCTCTTTCCCATTCCTGTCTGTCCTACTGCGCTCTTTGTGTCTAACCTAGTTAAGTGGACGGTTCCTTCATGTGTGTTTTCCATGTGGCAAGCTTGCCCACTCCACAGTCTATACTGAGTGTTTCCATAAA
>NW_007726959.1:215700-223385 GCF_000696425.1 Galeopterus variegatus
CTCTCAGGATCGCGCTGTTTCCTGACGCGGGCGCTCCAGACCCGTCGCCATTTTGAATCCGGCAGCAGCTTTTAAGGAAGTTTTCTCAGCCCCTTTTCGCAGTAGGAAGCTCCCTCAACCCTGGTCGTGCAGTGAGTGTGCTCTGCATGTACCCGAGTAGCTCCAGGACCCGCTCCTGACGTGGAGCTCGGCAGCCCATGGCCAGCCCAACCCACTGCCCTGCTCAGTCCATGCAGAGCAGTGTCCATCGCCCTGGAGAGGTCGGCCATGCCTTTTTGGTTTTCTCTTTTCTTATTTTCTCCTCTATTCCTGTGTGTTTGGGGCAGGACGTCAGTGTGAAGTTATTATGACACTCCCATTTCACCCTGTATCTTACTGACTTTTACACAATAAGAGCAAAACAGTGACAATTCTCCTGATGAATCTGCGTGATGGAAGAAGGCAATGCTGACAAAGCTCAACTGTGTACAGAGGACGGTGCCTGGCGCGACCACCTGGAGTGTTGGTGCCCACGCTTCTGATCAAGTCTGACTTTACTGCACAAAATGAAGATTTAGAGATGCAAATGTATCACACACGTCAATGAAACTAAAGCCAAAGCATAAGGCTTGAAAATTCCTTTAATTATCAAGCATCTTGATTTTATAGAAAAAATGTATCAGAAGTGTGTCAGTTCCTAGGACTTGCTAGAATGAAAGCAGTGGAACAGTGCACATCAAACTCAAACCCACCACCTCCTCCGAAGCTTTTTCAACGTAAATTGGTTTCCTTTAGTCTTGGTCCAATTTCTCTCAAGTCCTCAACTATCTTAAATTTGTAAGCATGTGTATTAGTCCATTTCTGTTGCTTATAACAAAATAAACAGAACTAGGTAATTTGTAAGGAAACGAAATTTATTGTATACAGTTTCTGAGGCTGGGAGATCCAATGTCCAGGGAACACATCTGGTGAGAGCCTTGGTGGTTGCAACAGTAACAGCAGAGTATCACACTGCAAAAGTGGCAGAGCAGAGAGGGGGCGCCACCATGGAGACCCAGACCTGTGGAGCTACCAGACTGCCATGCCAGCCTGTGAGAGCTGAAGTGTGGCCTGAGACCAGGAAAGCCATAGAAGCGAAGCTGCCCGAGGACTTGGGGACCCAACCCCCACTCGAGCATGCAGAGGAGGCTGAACACAGAGTCAAGGTACGTGAGTCACCAGCTTTGAGATTTCATGCCTGCCCTGCTGGGTTTTGGACTTGTTTAGAACCTGTTACCCCTTTCTTTTGGCCCATTTCTCCCTTTTTGAATGGGAGTATGTACCCTATGTCTGTCCCACCATTGTATCTTGGTGGTAGATAACTTGTATTGAGTCCACACATGGGACTTTGAACTTTGGACTTTTGAGTTGAAAGAAGTTAAGACTTTTGGGATGAAAGTAATGTATTTGTCAGCACCACACTCAGCCAGTGAGCGAACCGGCCATCCCTATATAGGGTCCGAACCCGTGGCCTTGGTGTTATCAGCACCGCACTCTACCGAGTGAGCGAAAGTAATGTATTTGTATGTGAAAAGGATGTGAGTGTTGGGGGGCTAGGGGCAGCATGCCTTGGATTGACTGCCCCCCAAAACTTAATCCCCACTGTAACTGTTCAGGGTGGGAAATCCTATCACGGCAATTAAAAGGTGGGGGCTTGAAGAGGTGATTGGATTGTAGGACCATGCAGTAGTGAATGGATTCATAACGGTGGTCAGAGGTGTTGTTCAGAGGGCTTGAGGAGGAGGGTACATGAGAACTATTTCTCTCTCTCTGCTTCACCATTTTCTACCATGTGAGACCCCTGCATTGCTGAAAGCCACCACCAAGGAAGGCCTTCACTATAGTATTCCCTGGACTTTGGACTGCCCAGCCTCTGACACTGTCTGTCCCTCTCTCTGCTCCACCATTTTCTCAATGTGATACTCTGCCATCACTGTAACCACCAAGACTTTCACCAGCTGTGTTCCCTGGACTTTGGACTCCCCAGCCTCAGAAACTGTAAGCAATAAATTTTGTTTCCTTATAAATCACCCAGTTTCAGGCATTTTGTTATAAGTGACAGAGATGGACGCACACAGAAAGCACGTGATGGGCATCTTTCTCCATCAAGTGCAGGGGTGCAGGTCTGGAGAAGCCAAATACACAGGGACACGAATTCCTTAAGGAATGTGAGCCTCAGTGTCCACAAAGACTGTCCAGAAAGTCCTGAGCAAGAAGGAAGATGCGCACTTTTTCCCTGCAGGCCTTTAATCATGAATTCAGGCCAGTTATACACAGAAGCACTAATTACACACATACTTAGGGCACACCATCACCTACCTTCTTTATCGCTCCGAGCACTGCCCACAAGGAATCGGGACACTAAGGGTGTGCTCGACAAAGACAGGCAGGTGGAGATGAAGACACTCTGAGTGGGCCCGACCCTCAGAAGGTGTCCCCACAGCAAGCCGAACGCAATCATTAACAGTGTCATGTAGCACGGTCCTTGTAAGGATATCTTCCACACCTGGAAGAGAACACATTTATTTACATACATTATAGTGACAACAGACTATACAGAGTTCACGTGTACAATGAAGGACAGACCTGAGCTTTAGGAAGCAACTCTGGTCACACCAACATTGTCATCATCTGAACACAGAACATCCTTCACACGCTTGCAGCGTGCCAGGCACTGTCATGGGTGTGTGCACACAGACATGCACACATATGGTCATGTACACGTGATCTCTCCCTCCCCTACGTTATATATAAATAAGATCTAGTCCTCAGAACAAATCCTGGAGGTAGTGACCCACCCAAGGTCACGTAGACGGCAGATGTGGAGGCAGGAAGCAGTGCAGGTGGGTGGTGCCACATGGACCAAGCCCACGAGGGGCCTGCACTCAGCACCGTGCCACATGGGATGGAGAACTCAGAAGACACCAGGTGTCGATCCTCACCCTCGAGGGCTTTCAGTTGAAGAGACAAAACACTCCACAAAACTATCTGACATTGATATAAACAAGAACATCACATATATTAACAAAGGAATTAGACTGAACCTTCCTCCTCTCCACAGGCACTTGTTCGTCTTTCTTCTCACCATGTGCTCTGGACAACACCCACATCTAGTAAGTCCCAACTCCCTGACTCCAAGCCTCTTCTGGATGTGGGCATGGGCCTCACGGAAGGGCTGAGCACAGCAGTTCTGGGGCAGGATGCCCCAGGCGGGCACCAGGGGGCCCTAATGCAGTGCCAGCCCCGCAAGCCTCAACGCTACCTTGGGTGCTTTGGAGAGGAGGAGCTTTGTCCTATCCCTCTCCAATCATTGTACAAAAGCAATAGTTCTTGCAAAGCTACATTTTCTTGGGGAATCTAGGAAGTTGGGAGGCTCTTCCTGAGGCTGGTTCTTCAGACTTCCTACCGTGGCCAAATGAGTAGCCCCAGCCCTGGCCCTCCCACAGCACAGCCAGCTGCCAGCCCGCCTGCTTCTAGACCCAGGAAATGAAGGACAGGAGCGCTGCCACCCGCCCAGCTCCAGGCTGTCTCCATCGGAACACTGCAGAGGCCAAGACTAGAGACGGACAGAAGCAACCAAACCAGCTCTCAGCCCCAGACTCAGCCAAAGGCAGACCCTGCCCGTCCCTCTGCCACATGACTGGGACAGCCCCAGCCCTCCCCTCCCAGTGGAAGGGAAAAGAGGGAGACCCCACAAAGGCTGCTTCTCGAACACTCGCGTCCCACTCTTCCTACGTCCTGTATATGTGGGGCAATCATGGTGTCAATCATGGAGCTAATCTCACATCCCTCCCCTCCCTCCTACTGCAGCTGAGACCAACAGAGGCTCCTGGGCAGGTCCCTGCCGGCCGCAGCTTCTGAGAAGGCTGAACATGCTGTACTCGAAGGTTCTCGTCGGTGCTGTTAGCCTCTTCCTAACCCTCAAGGGGCACTGGGAGCACAGGCTCAAATCTGTCGCTAACCAGCTGTGCACCTAGTAACAATCTCCCTAGGTTTTGTTTCCACATCTGTAAAGAGAAGAGGCGAGGCCCTCACCAGAGCGACCCCTCTCTGGCCTTATTATCTACTAACTTTCCACACCTTGGTCAGGAGAAGCAGGTGTGGAGGGCCTGTAATGGAAAACGACTCAAGCAAAGACCCCAGGGAACAGGCGGGACTTAGTCAGAAGCTTCCTGTTCAACATGGGACCCAGGATGTGTTAGAAATGCAGCGCAGGTCCAGCCGGATCAGACTCCGTGGGTCAGTAAGCAGGATCCCCGGCGGTGCCGTGTATACCTGAGCATGGGAAGCACTGACGGGCAGACCCGTCAGCTGTGGCCCGCTGCCCCGCACCTGGACCCCAGCCCCACGCACCATCTCGAGTCCGTTCCTCTCTGTCTTCCTGACCCACGTCCTTCTGAAAGCCAACATGTAAGCTGCAGGGTGGGGCCACATCCACGGCTAACACTGTCTCATACCCGGTAGCTACTGGAGTGTCCGGAACNGCTGGTTCTTCAGACTTCCTACCGTGGCCAAATGAGTAGCCCCAGCCCTGGCCCTCCCACAGCACAGCCAGCTGCCAGCCCGCCTGCTTCTAGACCCAGGAAATGAAGGACAGGAGCGCTGCCACCCGCCCAGCTCCAGGCTGTCTCCATCGGAACACTGCAGAGGCCAAGACTAGAGACGGACAGAAGCAACCAAACCAGCTCTCAGCCCCAGACTCAGCCAAAGGCAGACCCTGCCCGTCCCTCTGCCACATGACTGGGACAGCCCCAGCCCTCCCCTCCCAGTGGAAGGGAAAAGAGGGAGACCCCACAAAGGCTGCTTCTCGAACACTCGCGTCCCACTCTTCCTACGTCCTGTATATGTGGGGCAATCATGGTGTCAATCATGGAGCTAATCTCACATCCCTCCCCTCCCTCCTACTGCAGCTGAGACCAACAGAGGCTCCTGGGCAGGTCCCTGCCGGCCGCAGCTTCTGAGAAGGCTGAACATGCTGTACTCGAAGGTTCTCGTCGGTGCTGTTAGCCTCTTCCTAACCCTCAAGGGGCACTGGGAGCACAGGCTCAAATCTGTCGCTAACCAGCTGTGCACCTAGTAACAATCTCCCTAGGTTTTGTTTCCACATCTGTAAAGAGAAGAGGCGAGGCCCTCACCAGAGCGACCCCTCTCTGGCCTTATTATCTACTAACTTTCCACACCTTGGTCAGGAGAAGCAGGTGTGGAGGGCCTGTAATGGAAAACGACTCAAGCAAAGACCCCAGGGAACAGGCGGGACTTAGTCAGAAGCTTCCTGTTCAACATGGGACCCAGGATGTGTTAGAAATGCAGCGCAGGTCCAGCCGGATCAGACTCCGTGGGTCAGTAAGCAGGATCCCCGGCGGTGCCGTGTATACCTGAGCATGGGAAGCACTGACGGGCAGACCCGTCAGCTGTGGCCCGCTGCCCCGCACCTGGACCCCAGCCCCACGCACCATCTCGAGTCCGTTCCTCTCTGTCTTCCTGACCCATGTCCTTCTGAAAGCCAACATGTAAGCTGCAGGATGGGGCCACATCCACGGCTAACACTGTCTCATACCCGGTAGCTACTGGAGTGTCCGGAATCGCACCTGGACCCCAGCCCCACGCACCATCTCGAGTCCGTTCCTCTCTGTCTTCCTGACCCACGTCCTTCTGAAAGCCAACATGTAAGCTGCAGGGTGGGGCCACATCCACGGCTAACACTGTCTCATACCCGGTAGCTACTGGAGTGTCCGGAATGTGACAGGTGCTCAACAAGCACGTGCTGGGAGAACGGATAAGGTACAAAGCAGGAGAAAGTGTAACTCTCACTGCAATGACTTTATAACCTATTTAGAGAGAGGCAGAAACGAATAAACTACTAAGAGGTAAAATGTGAAGAACAGTTTAAGCCCAGCTAGAAGAGTGATCCTAAGGCAGCTGATGAAGACTCACAAACAGGCTCAGACAACCGAGGTACTGATGGTCACAGCAGGGAGGCTGCGACTGGCCTCAGCATCGGGGTCAGCGGCTGTGTCTAGGCTTCGGGGTTTTGAATAGTTTCTAATCAGACCTTAAGGAGGTTTCACTGAAGTTCTAAAAGGGGCCTTCTAGCAATTATTAATATTTCAAAAAACTCCAAGAAATAACTTTTCCACTCATGAGGGGGACGTGCAGGCTAACCACATGGCAGGAGCCTCATCAAGTCAGAATGACTCTCCTGGTTAGTGCAGCGACCCTAAAGCTCTGCCAGTTATTGATAGCTGAGTGTCAGGCTAGGGCCAACAGACCCTTCAAACCTGTTATACAGGCTGGGTCACAGACCTCACATATGGGTTGCAAGCTAAGTAATTGAGAAAAGATCCCAGGAGCTGTTGACAGAGTTGACAAGTTCATTCCAATGTGAGTGCAGTCCTCAGCTTCCTCAGCAGCAGCAACTTACAGCAGATGCAGCAACAGCAGCCACCGCCACCGCCAACACCTCCAGCAGCAGTAGCAGCCTCCCCGTGGCACCCCCCCACCCCCCGCCTGGGGCATCTCTGGGGTGGGGGGACCGTGGATCAGAGCCACTCGTCCTTTATACTTAAGTCTGATAACTCAGGAACACCTGGGTGCCCAAGCACATCAACAGACAATAGCCAAGGAACACCTGGGCACAGGTGTGCAGTTATCATTTAAATCAAATGCTTGGCAAGATTCTGAATATCTGAGGGACCCTGACCATTTGCTTTCACTTTCCCTACACTGAGTAATAAAAAAAGACATAGTAAGTGAATTACTCAATAATGTGGCTTGTTAAGTAGATACAAATATTCTGCAATCCAAGTCCATGGACTTAAAAAAGTAGCAAGATGCATCCCTGATGATGGAAAACAGAACCCACGTGCACGCTGAGCTCCGAGGGCTGACACTAGGTGGCAGCAGCAACTGCTCAAGGCCTGGAGACCCTGTCCCAGCTGGAGACCTCCACCCTGCACACCCCACTAGGACATGAGGAGCACTGCCCAGAGTCATGCAGTTAGGGACCCCGCAACGAACATTCACATAGGGGCTCCTGAGTCCCAATCCAAAGTTCTTTCTGCTCCTGTGACGACATCCTCACCCTGGATGAGGTACAGACACTTGTGTAAAGATACAGAAGCATCTGGAGAGGACGCTGAAGCAATTCAGAGCGCCTCACAAGTACGCACATCTTGAGAAGTACTTCAGGGAAGTGAGAGTAGTCAGGAGATGAACAAATTGCACTTTCCACGGAAAAAGAGGTCAAAGGAAACAAAAGAGGTCCTGAAAATAACAGGATGAACTAAGGACAGAAACGGGAAAAGAGTATAAAGAAAAGATGTCAGTGAAGGCAGAGTAGTTACTCTTGAAAGCAAACCCAAGACTTTAAGAGAAAAGTTTATTTTCCCTTATTATGACACAATATATACTGGTTATTATAGAAAATTTGGAAAAGAAAAAAAAGTCATCCATGGTGATTCGGAACATTTATTTCCTGTGCTTTTTCCCCGTGTATTTGTGCTTCTTTTACTTCGCCATAGTTCTGTTACAGGCTCATTTTTTTCTTTTGAAGTTTAGCATCATAACAAATACTTTCCTTGGTTACTACACATTCTTTTAATGTTTTAATGGCTACATAATACTCCACCAAGTGGTTATGCTGTAGTTCAACCATTAGATACTCAAAT
>NW_007726959.1:223450-229999 GCF_000696425.1 Galeopterus variegatus
CACAGCTCTCAGGATCGCGCTGTTTCCTGACGCGGGCGCTCCAGACCCGTCGCCATTTTTTACCCCCCAAAGGATATAAACATTTTAAGGCTCTTCGAACTGCTAGATTGTGCTCCAAAACCGCAGTACCAGTGTGACTCACTGATGTGGCTCAAGAGTGCCTATTTTACTACCCCTCACAGCATTAAAACTTCTTGCCAACTTGACATTAGTATTCCAGTTAGTACTCCAGGTAAAATGGTATCTGCTTGGTATTAATTTACTTCTTCTTTTGGTTACCCAGAGTGTTCATTTTCTCTCTCTGCCCACCTTTTAATCAGCTAATTTCCTCTTGAGAGGTGTCTATTGAAAGACAAAGTACCTTTTAACTAATTCACTTCCAGCCTGGGCATCTTTTTCTACAGTAAGACACTGAATGTTCAGTCTCTAAGACACGTCACCCTGTAACAGTTCTGCACCTTCCTGGAGGGATCTCTATTCAAAAGTTCAAACATATTACCTCTCAGAACTTTCCTGGAATTAGCCACATGAAAGCTAATTCAAATTACTGACTCAAGTTCCACTTTTTCAAACCTAACATTTTTTATCTTTTCAAATTTATGTTCCAAAAATAGTATCAAACAGGCTGGCCAGTTAGCTCAGTTGGCTGGGGTAAGTGTCATAACACTGTGGTCAAGGGTTTGGATCCCTATACCGGCCAGCCACCAAAAAAACTAAAAAAATAAAAAACCATAATAATATCAAATTAAAATATCATATTCTATTCTGAAAATATTTAATTTGATAGCCAAGTAATCAACAAATGTTAAAAGCAAATAAACCAAAACCATATGATATGAAGTTGCTTACGGACAATAACAGATTGATTAGGGTCCTTACCTTTCTCAGCTTTTCTGGGGAAAATTCTAAGCCAACAAGAAAAAGAGTAAAGAACACCCCAAATTCTCCTAATGTCTCCACTTGAACAATAGACTGAAAAACAAGAAAATTTAAAACCATGTCATTTTTTAGGTTTAACATATTAAATGTACTTAACCAACAATCGTGTACTAATACACTCAGTGAGAATGTCCCCCCAAACCCACTATTATTATAAGAAACAAATTCTTGGATTTCTTCTATATCTGAGATAATTATGACTTCCTGACTGTGGTGTTTCCTTCCTTTTTTCTTGACTCGCCAGAGGAATATCTACTTTCACTGTGCTTTCTAGCTTGCGAATTCAGCTAGTTCCAAATTCACTGTCCCTTTCATCTCCGTCCGTTCCTCTCTTTAGCCTTTGCGGGGGGATGGCCAGGCACTAAGCCTGAGTTTACACCTTACTGCTGGAGCTTCACTGTGGCTACATTCAGGGCCCATCTATCTCACACACACGGTCCTGACCCCATGAGCTGACTCGGTTGGTCAGTTACTACTACTGTGAAACTGCCCTGTTCTTATTTGCATCTTTTCCCTAAACTTTCTTAGTTGCTTTATTTTTAGTGAATCCCTGTTTATAGTACTTTTTTCCTGACATTATCTGGTAACCTACATCTTTTAATAGAGGAGTTTACTTCACTTATACTTACTGTTATACCAGATCTTTGCTCTCATTTATTCTATCTTCTGATTTTTATGCTTTCTTACCATTACTTTTTTTTCCTTCCCTTTATTTAATCAGACTGTGACTCAAGTCTTCAAAATAACATACTTAAACCTATATTTCTTAACTTAGTAAATGAAAATCTATCAACTTCTTACTAGTAAAAGATAAATATTTTGGTACAATTATACTTCTGCCATGAACCACCCCCCACTTCTGGCTAGTATACTCTTGGATTTTCATCTTGGTCTATTTATAATTACATTATTTTTCCATGGCATAGCTTATTTATTAAGAATTATATACAGTATCCAGTTGGATATATCACTCAGTTATTTAGCCTTAATTCTTTGCTATGAGTTACCTTTGCAGTTAAGAAGAAAAAGGAAAAAGAATAATTTGCATTTGCTTTTATTTGCAAATATTCTGGAAAGGGAGGGGGGACGAGGGCTCAGAGAGGTTTCTCACCTGCAGCTTTTTACATTGTTTTGAATCACAGGAAAAATGCCTATTCAAAAAATTGAATTAAAACAGCCACGTGGAGCCCAACTCACCTGCAGGTCTGCAGTCCCACTTCCGGTTAGTTACCTGCTCCCTAAGTTAAGGGCCCTTGGCCTGTGGTGGCTGAGCACAACTGCCCTTCACCTGGCCGGTGCTGACTTGCTGTTCCACTTAGTTCTCTGTGATTACTTCTTCTGACCCTTTCTGCTGTTCTTCTGTCTGGGGAAATCCCTGAGGTTCTTCCTATCAGGTTCAAGTTTCATTCATTAGCAGCAGAGGGAATGTCTACTCACCAGGGGAGTGTCAGTGCTTGGACTGAATGGCCCCCCAAAACTCACTGGAAACTTAATCTCCATTGTAACAGTGCTAAGAGGGTGGGAAATCCTACTATGGTAATCAAAAGGTGGGAGCTTTATGGGGTGATTAGATTGTGAGGACTGTGCTCTAGCGAATGGATTAATCCATTGGTGAAGTAATGAGTTATCACGGTGTGGGTCTGGTGGCTTTATAAGGAGAGTGAGTAAGCAGGTCAGCTCTCTCTTGCTCAGCCCATTCACCATGCGACACTCTGTACTGCTGTGAAGAGTCACTATCAAGAACAAGGCCCTCCCCAGATGTGTTCCCTGGACTGTGGACTGCCCAGCCTCCGAAACTGTGAAGAATAAGTTTTATTTCCTTATAAATCACCCAGTCTCGGGTGTTCTGCTATAAGCAACAGAGACGGACTTGTAGTCAGGGAGGTCTGGCTGGGTCTGTGGCTTATTTTCCACCATCCCAAGTTGTTCCCTCTCGGAACTCAGGCACCCTCATCCCATTCATCCATGTTGCATGGATTTAGATGACACACTTGGAACCCTCCCTCCTGTCAGAAGTGCTGTCGCGTGTAATGGAGCTCCCATCAATCTGCTCGGCAAACAGCCTTGACAAATGGGGCTCTGGGCCTCTCAAGATGTAGGCTTCTTATCGGCTTATCCATGCGTTAAGAATTGCTTAAAAATACATTTAATCCAGCACTTTTAGTTGCTTTCAGTGTGTGAAGGGTGGTCTGAATAATCTGGAAATGGAATCTTTAAAACTAATATAATTTAACAAAATGAACTGGGTTATTTTTTCTAGCCAAGAAACCCTTCCAGTAATGAACAAAATGAACTTCCTTATGTTTAGAGAAGATTTCTTATGAAACTTTAAAGGACATCTTTGATATGTTTTAGAAAAAATTGGTATTCTCATTCATTCAAATTTAAAACTTTAGTCTTCATGAATGTTTCTTTTATATTCTATTAAGCAGATACTAAAATAGTTAAACGTGTTCTTACCTTAATACTGTTCAGTCCTGAAGGTCCCAGAAGCACACCACAAATAATATACCCAAACATCGTAGGCAGTCCTACTGTCGTGCACAGCCAGCCACAAGGTAAAGACAACATTCCTATGGTAACAATGTCCTAAGGTAAGAATGAAACAAATGAGAAAAAGAATTGAGTAACAGTTGGTAAGAAGAGGGTTGGCGCACTGAGGTGGCAGGACGGGACTTCGCTCCCTGACTTCATTAGGAACAAGGACAGACAAGGAGCCTTGGAGAAGTGTTTGCTACTTCTGTGCATCCCAGAGAAGCTGGAAACGCTAAGAACCTGTTCTGGGAGTAGATGAAGCTGGTTTCTCATGGCCTAACGACTATAGCAAAATTTGTCTGTTCTGCTTAAGCCCCACAAGTGTGTGATAAGAATTCTGAGTTCTGGAATTCCACTGAGTTTTCTCACCCAGGAAACCTTCAGAGCTGGTGTTCTGACTGCGGCACAGACACCTTCCCCGCTGGTTTTCCCACCATACGAAGTCACTATAACCATCATCTCATAGCCAATGCAGACAAGAACCGTCAGAGGTGGGAAAACGATGGGGTGGGAGTCTGATGAGGAACAGGGTACTCACATGGTCTCAAGACATCTTCCCAAAAGCTGCATACTCATTACAAGGGAAAAAGAACTAACTTTACAGTGCAGATGCCCACCCCCCTTCATGGAGGGTGCTGATGTATCAATCGGCAGACTAGGCCTGAGCCAGTGCCCATCCCAGTCACCACTAAGGAAAGCGACCGAGGCTGTGGATACAGGTTCAGCACCTGGTAAGAGCCCTTGGGTATGGTGGGTCTTCTTCCTTTTAGACTGTCGGCACTACCTTTAAGACTGGGTTCTCTGGCTGGGTTTCTCTTCCTGTACAAAGCTGCAGGATTAGGGATTTTTGCTAGAGACCTGACAGTTTATCAGATCCTGCCAGGCTTCCTTGATGGGGCTGCACCCTGTAACTCTCTTGGAATTTACTCCAGAGTGATCGCCTTGAACCAAAACACTCTCAACTTCAAGCAATTAATTCCATAGCCCCTGCCTAGACAGATTTCCTGGGAGGACACAGATGTGAACCTCCCTCCATGTGGAATGCCAGGCACCGCTGGAGTTCTCTCACTCTGCACCCCATGTCTAAATAAAGCCATAGATGACTCCCTAGCCAAAACATCTCTGCCTTGTAAGGATTTTCTATTTTGGTGAACAGGCTTTAGACAGCTAAGGCTTTAATCCCATCGCAGTAACTCCTAATTTCAAAAAGGCATCCAAATTCTCAAAAACAAAATTAATTTCCATTTTAAATATAAAATGCCTTATTCCTTTAGAAAAAAATTAACAATTAGGAGAGGAAGTCTGAAATACAGAAAGCATGGGGAATTCCAGAAGAGTCTCTGTGAGGAGTAAGGCTATGTTTCGAAGGCTATGGAGCAGGGCATGGTTCGAAGCCAAGCCCATGCTCGCCAACACAGCACCGGGAGCCGAGCGGCCGCCTGCACCTGGAGGAAGTGGCGGTCTGCACGTGGGATGGTCGCGTCTCTGGGCCTGGTCAGAATGTACCGGTTGTTCTGAGAGTCAATCAGCATACTGAGGCCCAAGCTGTCCTCCACTTCCCGTCGTGTCTTATTCTGCTCAGAATTGGCCTCTTCTTCCTCCACCCGCAGAACTGCCTCAAAATTGACCCCTTTGACCTGTAACGATAACCAATATTTTGCAATGAAGAGCAAGTAAAAGCTTCCAAGTTGAATTCTTAGAGAGCAAATGCTACACAGAAGAATGACGGAAGCGTCTTTCAGTCTCAGCATTCTCTCAACTGTGACAGAAGACCAGTAAATGCTCATCAGCCCAAATCACGAAAATTTTCAGTTAAAGAAGTAACTTAAGAATGAAAATGTTCAGGATTCCTGCTACTTCCAAACATCCCCTTCACCTGATTTAGGGCATTCTTTCAAAAACTCATAGCCCTTAAAATACTTATGAGTTCTCTAATTCATAATTAGTAAATTTTTAAAACTTCCGATTTCTTTCATTCTATTTTATTCTCTCCCCTTTCTTCTCTAATCTTCTAATCTTATTCCGATTTTGTTTTTAATTACCTAACTCTTTTGTGAGTCCACACCAAGACCCACAGTCAATTTTCAGCATCAATCCCAATTTTTTCCTTGGAATCGTGAACATATTATAACATGTGAGCAGCCTAGAATCCTGCTTCAGATATGAGGATCAATTTCTGTGGAGTCTCTTGTGCCCCCAGCAGATCAGCATTGAAGCCCACCTGTCCAAGCTTTCTTGAGACCGGAGTCCCAATCTACCTGAGTGGCAAAGCACGGAAACGGGGACGAGCCACTGATAAGGGGAAACTGACTGCAGTTATTAAAAAGTGTGAAAAGAAAAGAAAAGATAACTAGCTTACTTGTGCAAGACCAAATTGAATCATTTTCTATATGACACAGATGTGTTCTAGTTTGTCTTCATTTTCGATCTGCATGTGAACAACATCACACCACTGAGCTGGGTAAGCAGCTCAGTAGTGCCAGGAGCGCGGCTTACTGATTTATTGTCATCGAAAGCGTGCTCCTCGATTTCCTCCTCCAGACGATCTGCTGCCTTCCTCACGTCTTCAAGGATTTCATCAAGCATGGACAGGCTTTCATTTTGATGTTGCATATTTTTAAAGGCTTCAGCTTGATGCTTTTCTGCTGCCAGAAGTTCCACATATTCTGTCTCTTCCTATTCATTTATAAAAAATGAAGAGTAAGATTAATTAAGAAATAAACCAGGATATAACTTTCTTACATCCATTCAGGTACCTGGCCTAAGTCAATCAGCCGCCCTCTACGTCAGACACCCTGTTCATTTATGTATAATACCAACTCTGCTCAGCCAGAGTCAAGTGCCCCAGATTACTCAAACGTAACTGAGCTTAGCAAAATGTTAAGAGAAAGCTGTTTATACATCTACATAACCAAATGTAATATATTACTATAGAAAGAATTTATCATTTCCAAAGGTCACCTATTCATCCAAAAATCACTTATTTAACACTAATTATGTTCCGGGTATTGTGTGTATAATGTTCATGAGGTACAATGGTATTTTAGAAACAACTGTGATCCTCGTCTATTTACC
>NW_007726959.1:230947-231301 GCF_000696425.1 Galeopterus variegatus
TATTTATTCACATCTACAGGACTGGGGCACAGATAGGACAGAGCTGTGACGGCCATGCCCAGACGAGCACAGCTGCTCCACAGTCTGAGAGCTCCCTTGACCTTCTGATGCTGCGGCCTCCAGGCATAGGCGTGATGTCTCAGAAACAGGAGGCAAGAACCAGTGCAAGTGGAAATACTGTCCAAACGTTATAAAGCGTGCATACTTGAAACATCACTCAGACTCATGTTTGTTCTCTATTTTACAATAAAACACGAGAAATCTGGACTCTAGTAAGTAACCGTATTCAAAACCAAGGAATCTCAATGTCTCAACTGTCCAAAGGATCTCATAAGACAGTAACACCTATTCAAA
>NW_007726959.1:232961-234047 GCF_000696425.1 Galeopterus variegatus
GCTCTGCACGTGTCCCCCTGGCAGGCTGGGGCTCACCTTGATGGCAGCCTCTCTCAGGGCCTCCAGCCGCTGCCGGCTGCTCTCCTTCATGTTCACCACGTCCCTGTAGTCTCCCTGCAGGGCTCTCTGAAGCCCGTGGATAGCCTGGAAGACCGAGTTTTCACTCTCATTTAGCTCCTTCTGGAAAATCTCAAATGTGTGCACCCGAAACAGCTTCTCTCCATCCAACAGGCCAGCCTCTTCTTCCACAGCTCTGATTGCATCTTTCAGTTTGTTCAGAACCACATCCTTCTGGCGAAGAAGCCCGGAGAGCTTCCTGCAGCTGCCCAGGACCCACTGCCGCCTCTGAGCGACAGCCGCGCCCCTTCCCCAGTGTAACTTGATCGCGTGCCTTGCTACTTCTCCATGGTCTGCAGCGCTGGTGGTCAGGTGAAGCAGTGGAAGCGACACCCAGAAGAGTCGCTCTCCTAAAACCTTCATGGTCCAAGCACAAGGGCAGGGCAGGCACGCCAAGGCCTTCTGCTATGTCGAGCTCGCATCTTAGATACACATTTTCAGCTGGAAAACAAATGTACAGTCACGTACTGTTAAACAATGACTCATTACTATTGAGATCAGAGTTGAAGTACTAATAATTAAGTCCAAAAAACTGTCACCTTTCTGAAGAAAACGTTATTTTCCCTAGATTAATATGGAAATCTGAACTATTCATCACACCTAGACTGAGGTCAAGTACTGAACGTGAAAGTACTGCTTATGGTGCCTGGTGAAGCAGAGAGGTCAATGGTTAGTTACATCTGAATTTAAAGTCAAGTTTTTTAAAGAAAACTTAGCCTCACCTATCTATGAAATCCACCATGTGCAGAAGATGAAAACCAATTCTACTTAAGAGGATCCACATGTCAAAGGCCAGACACTTCCCCTATCACAAATCAGTGAGCTGCTGGCGCACCACACTCAGAATCATTCCAGAAATGAAATCTTCTGAGATACCATTAGCTTGCTCTGCAGCTTTGCCTGCTTTCCCTGCTTTCCCAAATCATTTAGGGTTTTGCTAAGTTTCCTGTCAGACTATGGTTAAGTGCT
>NW_007726959.1:235453-236235 GCF_000696425.1 Galeopterus variegatus
CTCAACTGTCCAATACACCAATACTCCCCCACCTGGGGATCTGCTTACTAAAACATAAATCTATACTTTAATTTCACTGTTAACCCGAATTCTACTGTGTTTCATCTGGTTTCCCAGGCAAAGCAGATTAGATGCAGCAAAAATTAAAAGCATGGCATTTCTAGAGATGGCATTCTGACCAAACCAAGAAAGGACAGCCAACAGACCAAGACAGACAAACCTCCCGAATAACAGAGATTTCAAAAGCCCAGAGGCTAGGTTACTGAGTGAGGCACTTCAACAGACCCTGAAAATACTACTGGATAGATAATAGGACAGTCACTGACGTTCAAAACAACAAACACAAGTCACCAAGAAAAGATTACATTCTAATCAAGAAGAAAGCCTTCAATTTCAATACATTTTCAGAGACTCTGTGCCTAAAGGGATAAGCTAGTGCTACATGGAGCATTCAGTCACCCAGAGCAGCTGACTTCCTAGACAAATGAGATTGGGCTGTTCCAATTACTCAATTTTATGTCAGTGTCAACACAATCTTCAGTACTACATGTTACACCTCAAAAATAAACAATTAACTCATCATTTAGTCATACCTAGCAATACAGTTGACCTGTTATTTTAATGACTCATTCAATTGCTCAGCCTCTCTTGTTCCAGGGAGAGAAATTGAACAGCTCCTTCACAAGTGCACTTTTAGAACTTTCCAGAACCAGGACAGAACTCTGCGATGCTTCATTTATGATGCCCGCTTTCCCCAAAAGTTCTGAGAAAGTGATTCTTTT
>NW_007726959.1:237115-240886 GCF_000696425.1 Galeopterus variegatus
ATAGCTTGCAACACAGTCTGCACATGAATGACACCCTCGACACTCACTTCTGGTTCCTTCCTCAACCAGGTTCCTGCAGTTGAACAGTTATCCCTCTACTCTACACCTGACGAAGCTATTAATTTTTATGAGAAACTCTGAGGATTTTAGTTGTAGTTATACTGAAATTTCCCAATGAAACACACTTATAACATGAACACGAAATTGAAATTATTTACAGGCCTTTGAAATACGAACGACCCTTTTTCATAAACTCCTTTCATTTTACCTTCAAACTTGGCTACAAAATCCCATGACTACTAAACTGTAGTATGTTTTTTCTTGAATAAATTAGTAAATATTTCTAGCTTCAGTGTTACTTTGTTATTGTTATTTTTAATTATTAAAAAGACACTTTGCTGTCTCTGGATCTAATGGGTTTCTGTAATGTGTTTTTATAATGAATTCTTAAAATATCTGCATCTTGATATTGACATATGCAACACCTTGGGTAGATCTCAAGGCTGAGTGAAAAGAGAATCTCAGAAGGTCACATACTGTATGATTCCATTTACATGATATTCTTGAAATGACAAAATTATAGAAACGGAGGACAGATGAGTGGTCGTCAGGGGTTAGGGAAGCGGGAGGAACATGGTGGGGCTATAAGAACGAAGCAGAGTCCTCGTGGGATGGCAGTGTCCTGTATGTTGACACAAATCTACACGTGTGATAAAACTGCATAGGCCTAGACATACATGCACACAGGAGCGCAGATACAGCTGGCAGTGTCCTGTATGTTGACACAAATCTACACGTGTGATAAAACTGCATAGGCCTAGACACACGTGCACACAGGAGCACAGATACAGTCGGTGCAGCCTCCGCAAGTCGATGGACTCTGTCAGTGGCGACTTCCCGCTTGCACGACAGTTGGCAAGGTGCCACTACTGGAGAAAATGGAGCGAATCTACTCTCTCTACAGGATTTCCATACTACTTCTTACAACTGAATGTGAATATATAATTACCTCAAAATAAAAAAAGTTTAAAATCCTACATAATTGCTTCCTGTTTCCCACATAACCCTCATTATGTGTAGGGATCACCAAGTACATTGCAGGGCAGGGGAAACCATACCCATTATTACATTTTTATGTCTTGAACTAGGAAATGCCCTAAATAGGCTACAGTAAAGCCCAAGGTTAGTTTTCACTTAGAGCAATAGCAAAATCAACACTTCAAGCTCAAGTGCCCCCAAAATTTTCTATATTCTATGTTCTCCAACGTTAATTAAAAGGTATCTCCTGGCTTTGCCAAATTTCTAATGGGTTTTGCTTGTTTTTTAAATACAGAATAGGAATCACAAAACTCACTTTAAAACTGATGAGATTATTTCATAATACGAAAAACATTCATAATAAATGCCTTAAATGGTTTAGAATAAAAAGGCAAACGGGCCCACCGTTCAGCCTACTCCAAAACCAAAAACTTTCTCACACTTTCTAGTTCAATGTCATTTTACATAAAAATCACATTACTCTTACCCTACTAAGAATTCTTACCAATTCAGAAATGTCACATATTATTCATCAGATAAAAAGCTCAATAGCAACGCATAACAATATATTCTGAGATCAAGTTTTTCAAAACGAAGCCACCAAAGCTAAAGATTTCTTCTTTACTCTTCCTCCTCCGGAGGCTATCGTGAGTGTGGGGTAAGGCACTATCTCCTTGGAGAACAGCTATTAGGACCCAGAGCCTAAAAGCCCTAAGAGTACATGGAGTCCCTTCCAGGAATGAGGAGGGGGAGGCAGAGGAGAAGCAAGCAGCTCCTCTATTTTTCCCAGTTTTAGGGTTAGAGTTAGAGTTTGAGTACCTTTGAAATAGCTTCTGCTCACTACAGCCAAAGAACCCTCCATCCCCTCTTTTCAGACTGTCAGATCTCAGAGTTCACCAGACCAAGACGCTGAAAATGGATCTAATTTATCCAACCCACGGGTATTTATTAAGCAGCCCCTGTCAGACAGATGCTAAAGGGTCCTTCCTGGCTGACCCCCTCTCCAGACTGTGCCTGCTCCCACTGGCTGTCCTGCTGCACTGTGCTGAGCTGGGACCCCAGTGTGTGTGTGTGCCTGCAGCGCGAGCCGGCTAGCAGAGGAGGTATGGACCTGGGATGGACGTGCCAGGCTGGGGCTATTGCTGTCCTGCTGCACTGTGCTGAGCTGGGACCCCAGTGTGTGTGTGTGCCTGCAGCGCGAGCGGGCTAGCAGAGGAGGTATGGACCTGGGATGGACGTGCCAGGCTGGGGCTATTGGAGGGGACCAGTAGAGTTATTTACCTTCCCCTACAGAAAGAAAAATTTGAGGATTATCTGTAGTAAATGATATAAAATTACGGTTTCTTCATGATACCACCACCATTTCCAAGTTCAGCACAGCACAGTATTTGAGCAGGCAAAAGAGGACAAGATGGGTGAAAAGAGGGAAAGCCTCAATAGAAATAATTTACCTCAATCCAATTTGTGGAGGACTTAACTCAGAAAGCCTATTTTTAATTCTAAAGATAATCCTATAAATATAGTGTATGGCGGCCAAAAAAAGTGTATGATTCATAGTTATTGTTATTCATATCTAATGAGTAAAAAAATTAGATAATGAGTTAAGAGAGGAGAAAAGACAAAGAAATATTTTTACGGACAATAAAAAGTTTCTAAGTATTTAATGTTAAATTAAATCTCTATATAAACCAAATATTTCGTTAAGAAATCCACTGAGATACTACTTTTTAAAGAACTGGCAGTATAGGAGAAAGGTGGAAGACCAGTAAGATGTTCTGATCCAAAGAATGATCAGAAAATGTATAATATGGAAATGCTGAGCAGTGAATAACTACGGGATTAGTAATGCATCAACTTTAGCATCTTAACAGTGTTCCAGAGGGGCGTTCAAATGGCTGTCCCGTTTACTCAGGTGAGATCCAGAAAGAAGCGAGAAGCAAGGCCCACGTGCGGAGCGTCGTAGGTCGGCTGCTCCCGAGTCGCCAACTCATTAGGATGAGAAGGGGCTGTAAACAGGCGTCCTTCCCAGCTCCGTCCACGCTGTGCGGCCAGGGAGCTGAGCCGGCTGCTGCAGACCAGGCCACAACCACGGCGTCTCCCCCGTTTCTCCTTCTTAAGAGCTGGCCGAGGCTGAGAAGCGGCGACAAGAGGCGGCAGCGAGGTCGGCAGAACGTGCTGGACGTTCCCCGTTCAGTCCGACTTACGAACGAACGCTCTGCACGGAGGATCTGCACACTGACCTAGAGGTCGGGCTGCTGCTCCACGGAGCTGCAGGAAGCGGCCTTTTGCCCAACCGCGGGGCCCGCGACGACCCTGGGGTGCAGGGGCCAAGCCCGTCTGTCTTTAAAACGAGACCGTAGGGGGCTAAACCCTCTGGAGGGGCGGAAACCGGGTCCGAGAGACGCCTGAGGGGAGACGGCGGGGGGACCCCGGGAGGGAGCCTGCGCTGCAGAAGGACAGGGCCCCGCGCGCTCACCGAGACGGAGGAGGCCGCTCCCTGGACGTCCGGCCCGAGCATCACCGGCCCCCGACTGGGAGCTCTGCGGCGCCGGGAGCCACGGGGCGCAGCCGACGCGGGCTTCGCCGCATCCCTTCGCCGGCGGCCGGGGCGGGGACCGGGGCGGGGAGGGACGGTCGCCCCACCTCCCCAGCGCCGCCTCCTCCGACGCGCAACCAGACGGGGTCGCGGCCCCTTTAAGAAGGCGGGGCATGGGCGGGTCCCGCCGGCCCCCG